>NC_059103.1:147397275-147469775 GCF_020740685.1 Jaculus jaculus
CACACAGCTCAAAGCCAACTTTCAGCTCCACTGCAAGACTGATAAGCATATGCAGAAATATCAACTGGTGGCCCACATCAAAGAAGGGGGCAAAAGCAATGAGTGGAGGTTGAAGTGCATAGCCATTGGCAATCCTGTTCACCTGAAGTGTAATGCCTGTGACTACTACACCAATAGTGTGGATAAATTACGTCTGCATACCGCCAATCACAGACATGAGGCAGCTCTGAAACTCTACAAGGTAAGCTGTGATATCCATTTCTATTGATACACAATAGACAAGGGTGTTAACTCTTTCAGAGCCTGGAGCACAAATCTGAAAGAAGAGGGGGTGGGTCAAGGTGTGGTTTCTGATTTCCATTTCTAAAAGTATATGGAAGTATATGGCAGTAAGTTTTAATTAAAAGATTCACTCTGTGCCTCATTTCTACCTGTCTTGGTGGTATGGCTTCCTGAAATAAAACATAACTTTCCTGGGCATTGTCATAAATAAAATAGCATTATATAATTTTGCTTTATTGTTTTCACAAAACAAAAACATAGTACCACTAAATGTACTAATAGTTTCAAGGAACAGAGGACAGAAACCAAATCTTACCCTGTGACTGCTCATTTGGTGACAAACACAAATGGCAGAAACATGTTTTTGTGTGTAATCTTGGTCACATTGAGTAAACACACTCGGCCTTAGAGTTAGTTGAAAGTCTCCAACAGTAGACTCTATTGTTGTGCATGACTATTTTCCCAACTAATATGTTTCCCTCAAAAGGGCATGGCATAGATCAATATGCTCATGAAATGATATTTGCAGTTTTATTTTACTGGGAAAAGTTATGCGGATGTAATGCACACATGCAAGTGACAAACATCATTTATTACACAACTTGTCTGGATTCTGGTGTGTTCTGAACCCTAACTACTGATTAGTTTATTTTCTGCAGTTTTTTTCACTTGATTGTCCTGATGGTCTTGGTTCACATGTAAATATAACACATTCATTTCTATGATGAATAACTAGGTTACTTATTAAGAAACTTCTTTTTGTCTAAAGGATATTAAAATTCAGAAAATATTGCAAACCATTAGTCATTGTAACAAGCTCTAAATATGATTACAAAATCCATTTTGCAAGTGTTGTCTATTGATTTATACAAGGATCAGTGATAACTATACTATCAGGAGTCAAACAAGGATTGTAATACTTATAGCTTTTCTAGTCCTGTTTAAAATTACAAACACAATAACAACAACAACAAAGTCTTGTTTATATACGTAGTTTTAGGAATTATTTGTTGGGGTTGATCTAGTGCTGTGTGCTTGAGCTGTTTTTTGAAGTTCTAATTTTAGATGAATGTACTGTACATAAAAACATTAAGTCTCAGTGTGAAAATTTGTGACATTGTTCCTGTGATATTGGCACTCTTTGGATCAATAATGAAAGCATTAGATTTGGGTTACAGTTTTCAGGGAGTGCAGGCCCTAATGTAAGATGGAGCGCTTTAGAGTCAACATTATTGAAAATATAATATAAAGGATTAATTGTATTATAATTTATAGGCTTTTCAGCAACAGTTGACAACTGTTCAATTGCCTACTTTTTTTTTTTTTTTTCTGTTGATACCTGACCTATTAAAAGTTTTAGAATACCTAGGAGAAAAACAACAAACATTAAGTTTGTATAAATAATAAATTTAGACCCTGGGAGCCATATAGAATATTCATGAACTGCATTTATATTCATATAACTCCTCTAACACATTAAATTAGCATGTTATGTATAGGAGATATAAATGTACATTTTTTCTATTTTATTACGTTCTGGTGGGAACTAAGAGAAAGGAAGAATGTTATTATTTATTGCAAAGGTTATTTAATCACATTGATAGTTCTTTAAGTGCGTGCATGTATGTGTGTGTGTGTGTGTTTGTGTTTGTGTATGTGTATATGTGCTTGTGTGCATGTGTTAAACTCATCCCATTCTTTCCATAGCATGAAATGAATACCTCACTCTCTGTAGGGCCATTTGTTAGGTGACATGCTTCCTCTTCCTTTTACTGTGTAGAAAGAGTTGGATATGACCTTGAATTAATAAAAAACAATTGAAAAAAAAAAACTAGATTACAGAGAGAGGCTTTAAAGTCAACAGCTGTTTATATCCCTGAACCAAAAGATGTGCACTGACCTTAAAGTTTTTATAAGGTATATAAAATGTGTTCTTTTAAAGTCGCTTATTGCTTAAATAGCCAAGTATCTCCAATGTACTGTTAAATATGGTCCACAAATAAATAAACGTTACTTTGAACAAACTTACTTTGAATTTAAAGAAGACTGAAGAGAAATAGCTGAATGATTAAAATGTAGTGTCCCACAGTCCAACTACATTGTTTTGCATCATTCTAGAAAGAGCTAGAAAAAAATTGCTTCAGAGTAGCAAATAGTGTGGTGATTGTGCCATTTCTGAACAGCTTCCAGAAACTGTGTGAGTCAGACATGGAGGATTTTCAAGCATAGTAATGAGGATATTAGCAAGCTTGGTCGGCTTGTGTCAGCAAAATAAAATTGCTTCATAAGTAACATTAATTGCTTTTAAATGAGAACCTAACAAATTGGTCAGGTCCTGGAAAAAAATCATGGTTCATCATATGGCTAAAATATTAAAATTAGAGTTAAATAGTTTCAGAGTTAATGACTGGACAGTAATCTTCTATATAAAATTTATTTTCATTAAGTGTTTAATTTACACCATTTTGCATTGTGAATTATTTAAGCATTAGAGGAAAGTGACAAGTTGCAGTTGTAAGACAAATGCGGAGTTGCAAGAAAACAGCTTTCCTCATTATTGACAACATATTGATTCATAACACTCTAAATGTGGTGATGTGTTAGGTCGATTTGAATAAAACACTTTCCGCCTCACCTTGCCAAGCTGAAGCTGTTTTACCTAAAATTAGTGTGTGTCTTTATTCTGTTCAAGGAGGTTAAAAGTTAAAGGTTAAGGGTTAGTACAAAAGCATCATCTGCCTGGCTGCTTAACTTTAAACTGATCAATTTAATGAAAATCTGTTTTACAGATGTTGTTTTAATGTATTTGGCAGGATTTAGGGAGCTTTAACATTAGACGTATGCTAGTAAAAATTATTTCTTTATTTGACCAGAACAACACCTTTCCTTTTATGTTTAAGGTAGATGGCTTGTGGGCTATGGTATTTTGGCAAAGAACCCAGAGACCCCAAATGTGTTGATGATCTTTCCATATGGACTCACACACACACACACACACACACACACACACAAAACCTTATGTCTATGGCTAATGACTGAAAAAGCAAATAAAGCTGTGCGCATTTTTGATACTCTTATCGTCCTTAGAGTTTCCTGAAAACTAATTTTCTTATTGTTAAATCTTACTTATTTCTTCAAGAGACATTCTCTAAAGTTAAAACACAATTAAATGTTGATTTTTTTTCCTCATGAAATTTTAATGATGAACCAAAATTTGTTAAGGAAAACAAAACAACAAAAGGGAAATTTACCTTACCCTTCATCTCCTCTCTTAATGTATGAATGCATATTTAAATTGAGGTGATTAAATGTTGAGTCTCTAGATAATTAATCTTCCAGATGAATAGCATAGTCATCTGTTCATAAATGTGCATGTACCTGTACAAAGTACTGATTGTAAGCCAACCAACTTACTACACTTGATTTTTACTAATTTCATGGTTTTGCATTCTTTAAAAAGTTTAGTCAATTGATATTCACATTTGGGTACTCGATAAATATTTGTTGGATGAGTAATGGACAAGTGAATCAAGTGAGGAATGTATTAAAGGTTCCCCTTTTACTTCCAACCTTCATTTTAAAATGCATTGTAATTTGCTCTGCCTCTTAAATGAGCCTGAACTTTTCTCTGAAGAACCTAGAGGAAAGTTGTAGTGAAAATCACTTAGCATTACACATTCAATCTTAGGACCATCAAGTAAGGCTCTGGCAATGTTCCAGCCTTGAGTTTATTCTTGGCTTTGTGAGGATGGAATTTTTCTGGCCAGGTGATTGGCCTATCTACCTCCCTGCATTGGAATGCATGCATTTTAGCAGTACCTGTGCTCAGGCAACCTTCTGACTAGAGTGTGGATGTTTAGTGAATATTTATAGCTTTACTGGCTCAAAGTCCAAAGCTTAATTACATGAGCTTTTCCCATTCTTGCCTTTCCAAGTAGTGTGGCAAGCAGAGGAGACTGTCTGAATTCCATAATGCTGTTTTCATATTAGGATTTCAAACTGGCTAACAGTGCTGAGAATTCACTTGTCTTCATGGTAAGCAATGGCACATGCATGGGATCAAGTCTTAGATAGTTTAACATTCCCCCAAGAAATGGCTTTCAGATTTTCTGAGCATTCATGTTATGGAATCCAGATTAAGAAATAAATTCATGGTGAGAGGGTATTACAGGAAATTGAAGGAGGTACATAGGAGAAGCGTGTGTAAATAAAACCAAAAATGAAATAATTAGCAACACTTCCTTTTTTTCCCTCTTTGTACCAATAGGAAATAATTAATCAGTTTGGAATTAATAGTGAGTCACAGGTATTTTCATTTTGATAGGCCTGAGTCCAACTTTGAAATTTAAAATCAAATGTACCACATAGTTACCATTTCAATTATTGAACTGTCATTTTCCTGGCGTGATGGTGAAAGAGGTTAGGAGATTGTGTAGTTTACATTTGCATAAAAGTCATTGTGGAAAAGAAAATTGGAATATAAAGTATACCTAAGAAAACTAAACAAGTTTTTCTTAATCTTATTGTAGTCATTTGTTTAGATAAAGAAAGCTGTTTGCAGAGGTAAACAAAAGTTATTAATTTCTATTGCAAACATTAACCTAAATATGGAATTCTTTTGAACTTTTTGTATTCATTTCAAATTTATGTTCATTTCAAGGTTAAAGAGAAGTCTGAAGTTTGATTCTAGCTGCAGGATTTTTAAAAGTAATCACAATTCATATTATGCTATTGTGTTCTCATATAAAAACACGTCAAGGTTGAAAGAGCAGTTTCTGTAGTAGAACAATACATGTTCCCAGAATACTTGTAACTAATAAATACACAGATCAAATACAGAGGAGCTGGTTAGCTCACAGCAACTAATAAATCACTGCTGTTTTCAGATCAACATGTAATTGGCCAGCCCTACTGACTATCTCTCCTTCTGTTTTAAGCTTGATGCTGGCTGAAACATTGCCATGTGTTATAAACCAGGCTACTCCAGCACAAATATGGACTCTTTTCACTGCATTCAAATGACAAATAATACAGTCTATGAGCTGAGAACCCTCTTTGAATTTCTCCAGGGAAGAAAATGACCCTAAAGCTACCAAAGTATAAAATGATGGGCATGTATCGACCTTGCCAACTAAGACTGGTTTAAACCAATCCTATGTCAGGATGTCAGGATGATCAAGTAATTTTTTGGCATGTGAAGTTGTCAAACAGAAAGAATTTTGACATAAGTCAAGTGTGGTATTAGAACCCTCCTATCTTTATTTTCTACATTTTTCTATATTTCCTTGACCAATGTTACCATCTCCCCACACATGGGTCATGTGCTCTGACATTGCTTTCTGTTTTCCTCAGGTCCATATTATTCTATCCTGCCTATGTTCTTTGCTCATGGAAATATACCATTTTGCACAATTACCTAATTTCTCAGGGAAACTGAGCATTATTTTCATTTAGTGTTAATAAAAGTCACTCTACCCAGGTGTGGCCGTGCATACCTTTAATCTCAGCACTTGGTAGGCAGAGGTAAGAGGATCACTGTAAGTTCGGGGCCACCCTGAGACTGCATAGTGAATTCCAGGTCAACCTGAACTAGAATGGGACTCTACCTTAAAAAAAAGCTATTCTATAAAAGAAAAGTAATATCCCAAAGTGTAACTGACCTACCAGTCTTTTTTTCAGAGTGAGCTGTTGTTTAAGTATCTGCTTAATCCAGCAGAATTTCTCATGTTTGGAGGAAATATGTCAGGAATTAGGGTTGGGTAGGGTAGTGTCCTCCCTTAAGGCTTCCTGAATTTACCACCCCTACCCCCACCACACAACCACACTTCAGAAACAGTAGGCAGTTTGGTCCCATCCTTCAACCCAGAACCACGTCCACTTGTCTTTTATGACTCTTGCTTTTATGCTACTTATTTTGCTTGCATTCTGTGTTTATTCAATCTAATGTAGAATGTTGACATGTTTCATCTGTAAGTAGTAAATGGCTTATTCGTCACCTATCCTGAGGTCACTTAAGTAAAGCAAACAACAGTGGTCTCCTAGTGGGTATTCTGGGATTTTATTGCAGCCATCCCTGCTGGTAGAGCTGGTGTGCAGTTGTTGACACTTGTTAGGGTGTGGGCTGGCACGTAGCAGTACAGTGGCATCATATGTTAGGCAGGCTTCACACTGCTGAAAGGGTCTTGGCCCAGTGTGGAGTGAGGAGGAGCTGGCATGTGTATAATGACCACAGATCTGCTTCCAGAACATCTGGCCTTCCCAAGTTCTACTGGAAATGCTTTACTGAGTTTGCTTTGAGTCTGAACCTATACTCAGGCTGAATTCAACTAGATGGGAAAATGTGCTCTTTACTTATACCACTCAAGCCTTAAAAAAAATTTCTCATCACTCTGTCAGTACCTTTTAGAACACAGGAGGATGTGGCTGATTCTAAAGGTGGACCCCAACAGTGGAGGCATAGCCACATCTTTCTTGTAGGTAATAACTTCACAGACTATAACCTAGGCATGAGGTGACTACTATAGGCACAGGGGTCACAGCCGTGGTTATAATATACCCAAGTGATAATGTTGTGTGTTACTTGTAGTAAGAATAGAAGCATTTACTGAGTCCTGAATGTATGCCAAGTTTTGAATGTTACTTTTTGGCTTCTGTGTCTCATTAATACCATGGGATAAAAAATATCTTTTTAAGTGCCACACAGAGACAGGTTTACTGAAATTGTGCCTTCAAATGCTACTCTCTAAAATTATAGGGGACATTAATAACATTAAGAGCTAAGTCCATAGACCTGGTTATGCAAAATTTGCTCTCTATTTTCAATAATGCTTAGTCAAAGGGCTGAGTGTGATTGACATTTTCTTTTTTTTTTTTTTTAATTTAATTTATTAGTTTTCTTTTCAGTAAATACAGGCAGTTTGGTACCATTATTTAGGCTCATCTGTGATCTACCCCCTCCCATTAGACCCTCCTTATTATTGAAAATGGATCGTGCATTGTGGAGTTAGCCCCCAGTTATTAGTATGACATTTTCTTTTTGTTGTTGCTATCTTTTTGTTATTTTTGAGGTAAGTTCTCACTATAGCCCAGGCTGATCTGCAACTCACTGTAGTTCCAGCCTGGCATTAAACTCACAGCAATCCTGTTACCTCTGCCTCCAAACTGCTAGGATTAAAGGTGTGTGCTACCATGTCCAGCTAATATCTGAAATTATCAATGGAGGTGCTATAATTCTATTTCTATATCTTGTTATATTCTTATTACCTTATTGCATAATAACACCTTCTTGATTAGTAGAAGATGAGGATTTTGATGGACATTTTCATATAGGAAGGAGTTTTCTTTAATTGGAACATTTTGTTTTTTGTCAGACAGGAGCATAATGCCACCAATGTTTTGCCTAGAAAACTAAGACAGCTTACTCAAGTATGTAAAATGTGTTCACTTACAACTTCATTCAGCCCCTTTATATGATCAGGATGCTATTTATTTTAATTCTTAGAAAATATGTAAATTCTTAGCACAATCAGTGAAAATTCTCACCAAAGGTACCCTATTATATTGACTAGTTATATAGCTGTTATCACAGATAAGAAGAATTTTTATTATTATTTTTTTTATTTTTTTAAAATTTAATTTATTAGTTTTCTTTTCAGCAAATACAGGCAGTTTGGTACCATTGTTTAGGCTCATCCATGATCTACCCCCTCCTATTGGACCCTCCCTGTTGAGGTAAATGGGTCGTGCATTGTGGAGTTAGCCCACAGTTATTGGTACGATAAATGTCTCTGCATATCATGACCCAACATGTGACTCTGACATTCTTTCCACCCCCTCTTCCGCAAAATTTCCCTGAGCCATGTTGGGTTCATTTTTGGTCTGCTTCAGTGCTGAGGTGTTGGGGGCCTCTGAGGCTCTGGATCTCTGATTTGGTAGGAGTAGATTTTTTTCTGTGTTGGTCTCCTTCCCCTTTGTGCTGGTATCCAGTTCATCAGGAAAACATCACCCTTGCTTGTTTCGCCAATTGTCCTTAGTTTCAGTTGGGCCCCTTTTGAGGTATGTTGGGGCAGCTCTCTCCTTAGGATCTGCATCTATCTGAAAAAGAGAAGCAGATTCTCCAACATGGCACACAGCCATGGTGGGGAACCAACTGCTCTTGATTTGGCTAACTGATCCCCTCAGTGGTAAGAGACCCATAGCTGGAGCTGGGAAACAAGTCAGAACCATACCCAAACATAAGCCCACTCTCCAATATCAAGCTACCATCAATCATGGGGTACAAGAGGGCCTACACCTATCAAACTCTCTATCAAAAAAGTAATTGTTGGGCTGGAGAGATGGCTTAGTGGTTAAGCGCTTGCCTGTGAAGCCTAAGGACCCTGGTTCAAGGCTCGGTTCCCCAGGTCCCACGTTAGCCAGATGCACAAGGGGGCGCACGCGTCTGGAGTTCTGGAGTTCGTTTGCAGTGGCTGGAAGCTCTGGCGCGCCCATTCTATCTCTCTCCTTCTATCTGTCTTTCTCCCTGTGTCTGTCGCTCTCAAATAAATAAATAAAAAATGAACAACAACAACAAAAAAGTAATTGTTATCTCAATTTTCCCGGTGATAAGAAGAATTATACAAAGCAACATTTAATTTCATTTGGCTTGATAATCTTTTAATAATACTCTATTTTGGGGGTAGCATTGAACATGCTTTAACACACACCCATAATCTTAGCACGTGGTATGCTAAAACAAGAGGATTGTGAGTGAAAGGCCAACCTGAGCTACATATTGAGATCCTGTTTCCATTGGCTGGAGGAAGAGAATAGTCTGTTTTTATCCCTATCTTTAGTTTAGGGAAAAAAGTCATTTTGGAGTCTTGAATAATATAAATGAAATGTGCATATGCAAATATATAAGCATTTATAAAAGCAGACCCTTGGGAACCAAATTCACCTAAATGTTTTCTTTATTTTTAAGAAAATTGAGAGAGAGGAATAGAGAGAAAGATAAAGAGAGGGAGAGTATGATAATGCCAGGGTCTCTTGCTGCTGCAAACAAACTCCAGATGCATGTACCACTTTGTACATTTGGCTTTCCATGGCCCACTCCTCTGGTTAAAGGAGTAAGTATTAGGGTGAATACCCTTTGATCAATTTTTAAAGTATTTTTTTTTAAATTTTTACTTATATATTTAAAAAGAGAGAGAAAGGCAGATAGAGAGACAGAGAGAATGAGCAGCACCAGGACCTCCAGCCATGGTAGACACATGTGCCGCCTTGTGCATCTGGCTTAAGTGAGTTCTGGGGAATTGAACCTGGGTCCTTAGGCTTCACAAGCAAATGCCTTTTCCATCAACCCATCTCTCCACCCCCTTCCTTTGATGAATTTAAAAGAAATAGTATGGAGGAAAGCTAGATTGAAGAATTATATCCTTAGGTATCTGCTGGTAAAAGTTACTGAATGCAAGACTGAGGGTGGAAAGAAATGAACCACTGAAAGTTTCAAATGCATGAGCAACTTCAGCTGGGGTGAAAAGATTTTAAAGTTTGATGGTATTGATTCTGTGTCAAGAACAGCCTCATTTATTGGTGGAGTTAGCAGTTATCTGTCTATATGTGATTGATAGCATATTGGGAGACTTCTTACCAAAAATATCCATATCCCTTCTTCTGATGTCAGGTATTCTATGGACAATGAAACAATACTGAGAATTGATTTTTCTATTTATGGCCCTTTTCAGTGCTAGCATTTTTTGAAGAGAGAATGTTTACTGACAGTAATTATAGGTTAAAAATGTCCATTATAGCTGGAGAAATGGCTTAGTGGTTAACGTGCTTGCCTGCAAAGCCTAAGTACATTGGTTTAATTCCCCAGTACTTACATAACCTAGATGCACAAGGTGGCACATGCATTTGGAGTTCATTGGAGGCCCTGGAGCTCCCATTTTCTCTCTATCTGCCTCTCTCTTCCTTTCAAATAAATAAATAAAATTAATTTAAAAATATTAAAAAGTTCATTACTCTTCCTAAGAGTTATATACATTATTCACACATAAACTTAGGAGGAAACTGAGAAAAACTCTTTCTCTTGTCCTCAACTAGAAGAAAAGTCTGGACTGAATTGTAATTATGGGTTCTTCCCAGGCTGGGCTCTGAGCTATGTATAAAGCTTTATCAATTACAAAGTTGTTGTTGTTGTTGTGTGTGTGTATGTGTGTGTGTGTGTTTTGTATGCACACACATTTGGGCAAAGAAAGAGGACAGTGTTGGGAAGGAAGAGAAAGGCTGGCACCTCAGGCACACTACCATTTTATCTAGGTTTCCTTCATTTGGGTTTACTGTTATGCCTCCAAACTAGTGGATTCCCTCAGAGTCATTGCAGATGATACAGTAGGAGTGCACCAATGCCATGTACCAGCTCAGAGGAGAAACTGCTACTTTAAATGGTCACCTTGATATTGCTTGTCATAACAAAATTATTTCACTTTCAGCAACTTCCTTGTATTGCCATGTTTGGTGTTTGGTGTATTAAGAGAGGATTAATAGAATATTTATCACTTCTAGTTACCAAGCTTGCAGTACTTGCAAGTTAAGCACCTTTGGAGCCTACATTAATTCATTCAGGTCGCCAGGGTACCTCAGCAGTAATGTACTAATGGTCCCCCACTGACCTGACAGAGAATGTGCCTGTGCAAGCATTCAGCTTGCCACATAAAAAATGCTAGAACAGTCTACTCACCCAGATCACTAGCCTCCCTCTCCTTTTTCTGATATCCTTAGACCTCAGATAGGAAGTCTTACTTAAGTGATACCTACTACAACTTTAGAAATCATCCTATCTTGAATTATTAATTTTATATATTACTTTTTTCTTTCACTTCTTTTTTTTTTTTTTTTTGTCTTTTGGTTGGTTTTTTGAGGAAGGGTCTCACTCTGGCCCAGGCTGACCTGGAATTCACTGTGTAGTCCAGGGTGGCCTTGAACTCATGGCGATAGTCCTACCTCTGCCTCCCAAGTGTTGGGATTAAAGGTGTGCGCCACCATGCCCAGCTTCATTCACTTCTTATTTTGATCCATTTTGTTAATAGCTTTGTAAATGAGAACTTCATTTATTACACTTGTCTCTTCCATCCTCCCTTGCTTCCTTCTCTCCCTCTTTCACTTTTGAATTTAGATTTTCTTAATTTGTTTGTTTGAAGCAGGTTTCACTCTAACCCACACTTACTTGGAACTCACTCTGTAGCCCAGACTGGCCTTGAATTTATGGCATTCTTCCTACCTCAACCTCTTGAGTGTTGAGATTAAAAGTTGTGAATCACCATGCTGGCTCTTCTGAGTTTAGAACTTTATATTTTTTTAATTTTAAATTTGGTACATCTTAGTGATCCTAAGGATCATTTCCCCTAACATCTACTACTAAATAAGTCTCTTCCTACCTCTGCTTCCTCCTCAAAATTTTGATAAGGATTTTAATGTGAAACAAAAGGTCTGGTTAATACTAAGAACATTGACTGGACCTAGAGACATTTAAGGGACTCTTGTCTCCTTCAACCTGACTGATCAATCTTGTGTGTGCGCGTGCACACACATACACACACACACACACACACACACACACACATGTTTTGTTGCCCTTGACCACATTTATGAATGAAAAATCTTTTATTGTAAAGTCAGAATAGTTTCAGATTTGAAAAGCTATCAATAAATAAACTGTCAATCACTGTAGCAAGTGAGAGAGAGAGACAGACAGAGACAGAGACATGTCAGGACATTGAGGGAAATGTAATAAGCAGCATCTTTCAAAGACTAAATATTTCCTACTATCCATTTGGCAGACCTTAGTAACAGGAGATATCTCCTTAGGACCCAATTTCATTTGTTGTTCACTTGTAGGAAAATAGAGAAGCAAGCCCAATGGCCATCACATCTGATAGACAGTTTTTACAGTATCTTTTTTAAAACCCAACCTATTTGTAGCATGTACCACTGAGTGCCAGGTGGTATGAACAATGAGGAGGAAGAAAATACTTCTCAACTATTTTCTTCATATGTATGTGGTGTGTGTGATTGTGTTTGTATGTATGTATATATATATATATATATATATATATATATATATATATATATATATATATATATATATATATATTCTGCAAACACATATGTATATGTATGCATACATATATATATGTATATGTATATATGTATTTATACATGTGTTTGCATGTGTGTGTATGCTTGTGGAAGCCAGAGGTTGGATGTCTTGATTTCTTTCTGTGCTACTTTTTTTGTTTGTCTGATTTTAGTGTTTCCAGGTAGGGTCTCAATCTAGCCCAGGCTGACCTGGAATGCACTATGCAATCTCAGGATGGCTTGAACTCAGGGCAATCCTCCTACCTCTGCCTCTTGAGTGCTGGGATTAAAGGCATGTGCCACCACAACCACTCTGTCTTACTTTTTAAGATAGGGTTTTAATGAACCTAAAGCTCAGGAATTAAGCTAGACAAGCTAGCCATCAAATCCTGTGAATCCTCCTCTCTCTGCCTCCCCAGTGCCAAGAATATATGCATTCACCACCGTGCCTGCTATTTTATGTGGGTTCTCATTCTTGTGAGGAAAACATTTTATCAATTGAGCCATCTCCTCATCCACTGATTCTCAACTTTTATACCAAATTAAGTGTTTTTTTAAAAATAGTTTCACAGGCTGAAATGTAAATTATGCAATGGCAGAATTTGCCTTTCAGAATTTATTTTATTTGGTTAATTCATATTGTACAATAGTTGAAATGGCAGAAAAGCATTTTGTTTGCTATATATGATAAATATTACTATAGTTTGAGCTGGGAAGGTAACTCAGTCATTAAAGGCCTGTTTGCAAAGTCTCCCAGGTTCAGGTTCAATTCCCAAGCTTCCCATGTAAGTGAAATGCAAAATGGGGCACAAATGTCTGGCATTTATTTGCAGCAACAAGAGGTCATAGTGTACCCACCCCAATACCACACACACACACACAAAATAAATTAATAAATAAAATTTAAAAAATCATATTTTAAACAGGAGAGCCTCAATGTCCTTTAAGAAATAATTGAGTAAATGTAAGCTCTGTTGTATTATGTTTTCATTTGATTATAATTTTTGTTGTAAAATCAAATAAGGCTGAAACCAATTCAAATAGTGTAGATAATCAAATTTTTCCATAATAAGTATTACCTGAGAAAACACCCCCCTCCCCAGTCTCATAACAAGTCTTTAAAAATTGATACAGGGGTATTATGGTTTGAATCTGACATGTCCTCTATAGACTCGTATTTTGAAAAGTTGGTTTCCAGCCAGTGACACTATTTTGTGAGATTTTGAAGGCTTTCGGGTGGGGGGACTAGCTGGAGGAGGTGAGTGGCTGCAGCAGAACCTTGAGGGTATATTATCTTCAGCTGTTTCCCATTGCTACCTCTGCTCCCTGGCCTACCACAGTGTCAGCTGAATTGTTACTCCAAGCAAGCCTTTCCACCATGATGGACTTGGACTGAGTCTTTTAACATTGTGGACCAAAACAAATTTTCCTTCAGTTGTTCAAGCATTTTAGTTACAGTGGCACAAAAGCAACTAGTAAAGTCAAAAATTCATAAATGACTGTTTTCATGGAATATAATCTTACATTCTTTTGATTTCCTAGGAATTAGCCAAACTAATACATTTTTTCTTTTTTCTGGAGAACTAGTAAGCATTATTTCTTAAAATAGAGTTGGAAGTTCTTACTATCTTTAATTCACTAAGAAAACTCTTCATTATTTCCCAGTTGCTCAATTTTGTCCACATTTATTCAGATGTTTGCTTCAAAATATATTGGCATATGCCCTGCTTGCTATGGATACCTATAGCAGCCCTTATGTTTCTCCTGGAATGACAACTACCCATTTAATGGCAACAGCTTCATAAATTATTGGAAAACAATCAACATAGAAGAAATACAATAACACACATACATACAAGTATACTTTTCCCCTAAAGTGAGCAATTTAATTAAATTAGTAAATAAAGAAAAATATAACCATATTTAGAATATTATATGTGTAGTGATTAGAAACTGGTAAATTTTTGAGGAGTCCTACTTAAGTTGTACAAAGTCAGTAAGAGGGGAGGAATGAGACATCTGTATATAAAAATATATTAAAAATTGATGCCGGGCGTGGTGGCGCACGCCTTTAATCCCAGCACTCGGGAGGCAGGGGTAGGAGGATCACCGAGAGTTCGAGGCCACCCTGAGACTACATAGTGAATTCCAGGTCAGCCTGAGCCAGAGTGAGACCCTACCTCGAAAAACCAAAAAAAAAAAAAATAAATAAAATAAAAATAAAAATTGATGAAACTCATCAGTTAATCATTAATACCCCTTATTGGGTTTATAAGTAAATCATAGAAATACTTTCCTGTAAAAGTAAGTGTTTTTGGTGCCTAAAGATAATCAACCTTTGATGATGTTATGCAAGTCAGCAACAAGCACTAAATAATCCTGAATGAACACATGACTAGTTAAAAGTTCAGAGAACCGGATATAATTTGATAGTGATAGAATATTCAAATAGTAAACAGTGTCACTAATTGAGACACATGAAGATTTTTTGCCCCAAACGAGGCAGATCTCTATGTCAGCATTGGGATAAGTTTCCTTTCACAAAGGCATTTGCACTAAAATGTTAAAAAAGATTTTTTTTTTATTTTAACTAAAGCTTTTCTCAAGTTCATATCTACTAAGCTAGTGCACTTCTCTTTTATTTTGTCTTAAAAACATGATTGCTACCTTAAGATGCTCAGAGGTATGGATCCCTAAAACACTAGCAGTGAGGTAATCCACACAAGTAACCTCTTAAATTGAACAGAGTAGATAATGATTAGATAAGATAGCAATCTCAATGTGTAAGCATATAATTATTGAGAAAAATGTCATTAAAGTTTCAATAAAATTTATTCTAATTTAGGAAAAAGCAAGTTATCTGCTACAAATTCTTTTATGGTGACCTGGTGAAAGTGTTGAGCCCTTTCTGTTTACACCTCTTTTATGATTAGTAGTAACTTAAATGAGGCACAACTTATATACCATGGAATCCATTGATTTAAAATGAAATTTAAAGACTGGAAAAATGGGTTAGCATTTAAGGCACTTGCTTGCAAAGCCTAATGATCCAGGTTCAATACCCCAGTACCCATGTAAGTCAAATGCACAAAGTGGCACATGTATCTGGAGTTTATTTGCAGTGGCTAGAGGCCCTGATATGCCCGTTCTCTCTCTTTTTCTCCCTCATAACTAAATAAATTAATTAAAATAAAATAAAATGAAATTTTACAGTGTTTACGATATTCAAGGAATTATTCAGCCACTATTATAAATGGCTTTAGATACTTTCATCCACCACATAGGCATCTTATACCATTTTAGTTTCCCACAACCATCCCCAACTCTGACCCCTATGATCCTTGAAAGTTGCTAATTTCTTTCTCTGTCTATAGATTGCATATTATGGAAATTTATATAGATGCAATCATTGTGTGTGAGTTCCATTGTGGTTGGCTTTTTTCACTTAGCATAATGTTTTCAAAGTTCACCCTATGCTTTAGCACATCATTACTGAATCTCTTGTATTGTGGTCACACTACAGTTTATTCATCTGTCATTATTTGGACAAATTATTTTTCCTTTTTATATCATAGGTAATGATGCTAAGAACATTTGCATACAACCCATGTGTAGACATATGTTTTATTTCTCTCAGGTATGTACCTAGCAATGAAATTATAGAATTAACAATTGATAATATTAAATTCTCATTACTGTCAGTTAATTCTTATTTTATCTCTGGACAACTTGTTTTCTATTGTCCTATAAAGTACTGCAAGGCTAGGAATATAACTCAGTAGAAAAGCACTTCCATAGCATAAAAGAAGCTTCGGGTTCAATCCCCACCACCACAAAAAACAACACCCAACATTTACTAAGCATTGATGTGGCAGTGGCAAGATAATACCCTTAATTATGCAGATACATTAATTCATTAAGAATGCTTCTCATTTAGATAGGTGCAATTATTAGGGACATTTTGAAACTAAGGCAAAGGGAACTTGGTTATCCAAGCTCTCATTATTGGAAGTATTAATGATAAGTTAGGATTTGAAGTCAGTCAGTCTAGTTCCAGAACTGATAGTGTTAATTAGAAGAGTTTACCACAGTAAAGACCCTGTATTGAGAATGTCCACAAGTCCAGAGAGACCTTGTTTATGGCACAATGTAATAGAAATAAGGATATTATAGAAGATGACAGCATGAACAAGTACTGCTTGCAAGGAAGAAGACAGGTAATGATGAAGTGGAAAGACATTTAGGGATTGATTTAGGAATTGTCTGTTACAATATGCAAGCTTTAGATTTGGGATTTTTGAATGTTTACTTATTTTATACATTTTATGTTCTTCACAATGTCTGAATCATAACCATTTATTCAATTTACTAAATGCTCTTTGAAAAATATTTACAAACTGAGTTTTCTGTATTTTCAAAAATGAGAGCTGTAGAGATGGCTTAGCTGTTAAGGTGTGTGCCTGCAAAGCCTATGGACCCAGGTTATATTCTCCAGGTCCCACATCAGTCAGATGCACATCATGGTGCATACATCTGGAGTTCATTTGCAGTGGCTAGAGGCCCTGGTATGCCCATTTTCTCTGTCTCTCTCTCTCCTTCTGTCTCTCTGTCTCAAATACATAAATAAAAATGATAAAAATATTTTAAAAATGAAAAATTATCCAGACATGATGCCATATGCCTTTAATCCCAGCACTTGACAGGCAGAGATAGGAGAATCACAGTGAATTTGAGGCCAGCCTGAGAGTACACAGTGAATTCCAAGTCTGCCTGGGTTATTGCAAGATCCTACCTTGAAAAATCAAAAATCAAAAAATAAAAAATAGTATGTTCTATGGTAGCTCAGATCTATAATGTACATTTTTAGCTAAATTTATATACTAGTAATACATAAATGCTTATTTATCCTCTTTGGTTAAAAAAGAAACAGAAAACCCCTGTTCTGGAAAAGTTTTGTTTAAGTCTCCACAAAGGAAACATTATGCAGTTCCTGTTCTCAGTAAACTTACCACTTCTTTAAAGAAAAAGAAACAATTTCTTTATGTTTTCTTTTCCTTTGTGGGTTGTCCCTGATTATAGTCTTCCTGAGCTCCAATTTTCAGGAATATCTTTAGTACTTTAGATGACACCTTTACAGGTTTGTGTCTTTGTGTCATTAGAGAATTCATATGCAGATTCCCTGCAGCATTTAGGGGAAAACCTTGACTTCATTCTTGTAGAACTTTGACAAAGAGTGACTCCATGTTCTACACCAATAAAGAGCCAAGAAGTGACTGTGGTGTGTTCAGCACTGTGCCATCTCTATTCCACCTTCCAGTGCTCAAGGTCCATTGCAGAAAAGGTGCCAGTAAAAAATGTAAGAGCCAAAGGAAGTAGTGTAGTGCTTTGCAATATTGTCTTTCAGACACAAAGGGGCCATACTATTCATAACCTCACAGTGGCTGATGATACCTACACAAGACATGCATGATAGGATGGGAAAAGTGATGACATCAATATAGAATACTGGTTAGTTAGAAAGAAAGAGAGATTCAGTGGGTGGGGAATAAGGAGAAGAAAAAGGGAGGGAGGTAGGAAGGAATTTTAAGAATGGCATATTGCATATATATATCTATAGCAGTTGTCAATAAAAAGTTATTTTAAGATAAGAACAAGGTACTGTCTTATTTTAAAAATCAAACAAATACAGAGTATAAAGAGTCTTTTATTCCTTTGGCCTCCACCATTCTACCCATTGAAATTTGCAAGTGCATGTTTATATAACGGTAAGGATGTGGATAAATATTTCTAATTTTTTCTTACTCATATTTTTTCCTATCATAGGTATAAAAAATAAATGTTTCTTATAGCTGATATGGAAATCAGGGTAGAAAAGCTTTAAGGTTTTTATCTCTTTCTGTGTCAGACACAATGCTATTTGACTCAAAAACTTTTTTTCTTAGTTTTCAATTTCCAGAGAACTTCTGGTCCTTATAAAGCCCACAGGCATGGACAGGTGATGTTGCAGGTGTTCCAACTACTAGAACATTGCTGTACATACTTACTTCTCTCTATCTACCATGAAAATAAATGAGAGGGAAATTACACATGATAAGCATTTGTATTTTCCCATGCTAGACGATTCCCTGGAGCTGCCTTCTTGAGTCTGAAACACAGTGAAATTGAATGATGGTCTCAGCATATATGGCATGTGCTGTTGATAAGCTTACAATGGGTGATGCAGTTATCACTTTTGATACCTTCCCATTATGAACTTATCAGGGATGGATTGTGGAGGGGGTGGGGTGATGTTTGAGAGAGGTAGCGAATACTTTGCACTACTTTTGCCCTGTTTGTTTTTTTTTTTCTCTTACTCTAGAAATGTTTAAGAGAAGAAAATCAAACTTAAACACTTGCCATCTTCAGTTATCCAGTGGACTTTTCTCTCCCTGTTTTTTGGCAAGCATTTCTGTGCCTTTGTTTAATATATGAGAAAATGGAAAATAAAACACTCCACTGAGCTCTATAGATATTAATTAAAGTATAAAAATTGCTTTGAAAAATTATTCTGAGGTGAAAAATTTCATTATATGTGGAAAATATTACTCAGGTCTTGTCTGCACATCTACTCGATTGGCATTGCTTTGTGTACTTGGAGATAACTTCTGCTTTCTTATAATTGGGAAAGGCATTTACTTTCTAACATTTCTGTAAGCACTCTTGGTTACACTATTTTACCTAGGATTGTCATTCCTAAAAAGACATTCTTACCTTTATCTCTGCCATTGGCCTTCAATTGAAATTTTCTTCAGAGGAATGCAGCCATATTCATCAAGTTGAAAAGGGATGAATATAATTCATAGGAAATAACTATTTATGTTTTCTTTTATGTTCTTTCACTTCAACAACCATTCTTAGAAGTTTGCCTATAGAAAAGGAGCTGTGGATCACACTTTAAATTCCAGATTCAAGGCTGCCAAGGGTGAATTTGCAAACAAATCACATAGGAAGAGAAGCTCAAAGCTTAATGAGTGTTCTTGGCTTCTGTCTTGGCTTGGCTTTTCCTTTTGCTTTCAGAAAGATAAAGTCATCTTCCCATCTAAGAAATGGGCACTCAGTGAAAATCAGTTTTAGAAAAGGAATGTGACAGCCTTTGAGATTTTCTCTAGACTTGTGTTTTCAGTATTCATTCTATGCTGAGCTTTCACAAATAACTCCAATGGCTGAGGTTGTTATGATGCCCAACATGTTGCTAGTTTCCCAGTGTTTTGTTTATTCCTTGAAAGTTTGTGTGCTTTTCCCATAAATAAATGGCCAAATTAGATATCTTAAACCTCTTACATTGTTTACTTCTTTGATTACTCATTTCATTTATTTGTTTACTGATCATCTGCTCTGTCAGACATGCACCAGGAATAAGGAGGTGGTATCAAGGAACACATGTCTTGCTCTGGTGGAGTTTATGATTTAGGGGGAAAGACAGATAAGCATTAAATATATAATCATATACTAAACAAAGAAATGGGTATTTACTATTGTAAACAGGTAATATGATGTCTGCTTTTGATTTAGAGTGTTTATCTATATCATCAATACCTTGGAATTTGAATAAATTGAATTCTTCCTCAAATCCTGTAACAAAGTGAAGAATCTAGGGCAGTAATGAACTATTTATAAAGGCAGTTAGGAATTGAAGTAAGTTGACCTCAGTGGACATCAAACATGTATAATTGAAAAACATATTTACCACCTAGATTTTATCACAGAGCAAATTCTTTCAAACTTTTCAAATCAGGAAAAACTAATGTGAAAGAGTGTTCTAGAAATGTCCATACATTCTGTGAAGAGGTTTGAATAGAATATAATGTAGAAGGTTGGATGTGATGAAACTGAACATTAGACACCCTGTTAGATTTTTAAAAACAAACTGAGTTTTAAGAACTTTTTAAACATAGCCTCCCAGTGAAGGAGAGGAATCTCTATTTAAAGACATGATTGTGCCAAATTTGGGCAGCTCTAGATGAGCTATTCAAACTTACTTGCAAAACTAAGGCTCCACATGGTGGTTAAAGTGATCTGAGGGCCACAAGAATTTGTCCCTTCCAGTTCAGTAAACTAAACCTTGTTCTCTCCTCTGTATTCTCTTGTGACAGTTCAAGACCTTGCTAGTGTCTATTCCAGGAAAACACTGCGAGCATTGTATGTCTCAGGCATCCAGCATGTTGCATGGAAGGACAAGATTCTGACAATATTTTGATACACCAATATCCCACTGAAGGAGAAAAAATGGCAAGCCTTCACATGGAAAATCTTTCTGTATAAAACAGCTCTTCTTTTGTTGAAAGTCTGGCACTTAAGTGAGCTGTCTAGCCAAGAAACCATTTTCTAAGTCTACCAGTGGGGGGAAAATTCAAGCCTACTGGATTAAGTTTTATAGGAATATCTTTATTGGTAAATATTTGGAACCATGCTTTACCTTATCATGGTTGCAGAAATCCACTTTACTTGTGTCTGAGGATATCCCCAGGCCTTAAATATATAGCTGTTTTCCAAACAGGAATCTTATGGGTCTCAAGAGAGCCAACTTTCACAGGCTGGCTAGGTTACATGCTCATTTGTAGCTTACTGTAAAGATTCTGCAACTCTTTTATTTCCTTGCTATTCTAGGAAGACAGGATCTAAGGTTTGTTTTCAGACATTTATTCCAAAGAAGCAAGTATTTATCTTTTCTCCTTTTCTCTATAGACGTGGATAACAATATGAGTGTATGGTATGCAGTATCTATGGAAGTATGCACATGTACTACTTCATCCTGTGTAGGAAAGAGACCTGTGCATTTGTGTTCTCTATAATTTGATAATGTTATTCCACTGATATCATATATCCAAAGTGTGGCATTTAATACAAATTCAGTGGCAGCTACATTAACAACCAATGCTAAAAGAAGCAAGTAGATATGACACTCAATATTATGAGCAACAGAACTCCATGGTCATCACATGTTGCTCTGGAAAAAAAAATGTTGCATTTAATTAATTGTAAATCAAAATTTCCATCTTTATATGTTTCTTAAAGATATAAGTTTTGTTTATAGTGCATGTGTGTATACTGCATGTGCATGTACATATGTATATTTCCATGTGTGTGGGTGCATGTGAGTGTGGGTTTGTTTTGCACATGGAGGCTAATGATTGATATTAGATGTCTTCTGCAATCTCTCTCCAATTTATTTACTGAGGCAGGGTCACTCACTTGAACCCAGAGCTTGCCAATTTGGCTAGAGTAGTTAGTCACCTTGCTTTATAGGTCTCTGATCTCTGTTTTACAAGCACCAGGATGCCAGGCTACTCACCATACCCACCTGGTATTGATATGGGAACTGGGGATCTGTACTCCCATCCTCATACTTGTATAGCAAGCATTTGTATACTGAGCCACATCCCAGTCCACATATGTCAAGATTAAATCATCTATCTTCTCTATACTGACTATGAAACTATGCTGTAAACATAAATATCCTGTAAAATGTCAACAAACTCTACCTGAGTCTCCCCAGCAATTTGGTTTGTATTCTACAAAAGACCCAAACAAAATAGGCCCTTCTCCACACACTGGAAAAGTTAGTGAATAATTGAGTTGTTTGAGTTAATCCCCCACAAAAAAATCAGAGCTGGAGAGATGGCTTAGCAGTTAAGCGTGTTCAAGGCTCCATTCCCCAGGACCCATGTTAGCCAGATGCACAAGGGGGTGCATGCGTCTGGAGTTTGTTTGCAGTGGCTGGAAGCCTTGGCATGCCCATTCTCTCTCTCCCTCTCTATCTGCCTCTTTCTCTCTCTGTCTGTCATTCTCAAATAAAAATAAACAAATTTTAAAAAATCAAACCAATTACCTCAAGATTTTGCAAATAGGCTTGATCATCGACTGATCAATACTGACTGGTGCTTTCAGAACAGTGAAAGATTGAAATTTCTTGTCCTGCCTGAGGTTTGTTCTAGACAATTTGGTTATTTTAGTGTAAGGTTCAGTAAACACTCATAAGTGAGGTATAAACTTCTTGTGTTTAAAAAAAAAAAAAAGACAGTGCATTATTGTGTGTTTTCATGACCTCAAGTATTTGGCTCTGCTGTGACAGACACATAAGCCTCCTGAACCAGTACAAATGCTAGGACATGTCATAGTCATCATCTGCTAATACCAGTTAACAGTGTCAGAAATTAAAGCATTAGTGGATTTTTGTTGCTTGTGGAAGCAACTGATATAAAGTCCTCATATATTGAAGAAATAGGGCAGTTTGTTGTAACATAATTCTACTTCCTATGTAAATTCTTCCTCTAAGTGGCATGTGAAATTTGAGTTTCACAGAGAGCTAAAATGAACAGTTCATTATGCAAAACCATCAAATTAATATACATTAAGTTACATAATATTTTAAAATGTTTTGCTTCTTAGAAAATAAAAAAATCAAGAATTTATACGTTATTCAATAACAAAAAGGCTACTGTTTTGTTAAAATTTGAAGTATAGAGTAAAAAATTTTGTTTACGACTCATAGACATGTTTTCTCTTTAGTTATGTTGTTTTACAACTCTATTTAAATTTAAAAGTTACAGCTGGAGAGATGGCTTAGCTGTTAAACACTTGCCTGTGAAGCCTAAGGACCCCAGTTCGAGGCTCGATTCCCCAGGACCCACGTTAGCCAGATGCACAAGGGGGTGCACGCGTCTGGAGTTCGTTTGCAGTGGCTAGAAACCCTGGCGCACCCACTCTCCTCTCTCTCTCTCTGCCTCTTTCTCTCTGTGTCTGTCACTCTCAAATAAATAAACAAAAATAGAAAACAAAAATTTTAAATTTAAAAGTTAATGATGATTTCTAAAATATAAATTTTGCAGAAAATATCAATCTCGTCAAATATTTTAGTCAAGTCATTAATTTTGATGTTAATATAAATACATGACTACCTTAATATGAGGAGACATACAAGCTGAAAATGATAGTGTAAGTTCTGGAAGAAATATTTGATTTCATCCTCTTTTAAATTTATTAGTGATTTGAGATAATAATTTATTTATTATGTTTGCAAATTTGGCCTTTTCCTAGGCATTTCAATGGGTATTCATATTTCTCTTTTTAGCCTATATTATAGACACATTCTGAGAGGAAGTTCTAAGGTCTAACAATTATAAAGAATGAAAATCCATTGGTAAAATTATATGTGCATTGAACTACAATGAGATTATTAAAAGTATTTCATCCCATTTGTAAAATATCTTTCATGACTATGAAAGGGCAATATTTTTCCAATTACATCTGCTTTAGTCTGCAAATGGATTACCTTATAAGAACTCTTATAAAGCAAAGACTCCAAAAATAATTGAAAATGTGAGGCTAGATAAGTTGGGCATATAAAATCCCTGAGCAAATTTCTTTCAATAGCATTCATGGAAAAGAAGAAAGTTTATCTTCACTCCTGTTCAGGTCCAGATGAACATTTTAATGCTTAGCGTCTTGATGCCTCTGATTGACAGAAAGTGCCTCTTGCAGTGGGATTTCTAGCTCCCTTCTCCAGTGTCGGGAAGATTACATTTTGACTGCCCCAATATTAATAACTAGATTTGATCTCAGGCCTGTCCAAGGTCAAGCAGACTGGCCAGGTTAGCCTGTTTGTTTGTGTGCATGCACTGTGACATCTCCTCAGAGTGACAGGTAGAGGATGGAGGAAGAGAGACAGGGGTGTTAACCTTCAGCTCACCAAAAGAAGCCTTTTCCTGCTGGGCACAAAGAGCCCCAGGGCCTCCTACATTTCCTTTTTCTGCTTTTCAATGCTCATAATATTTTCACAGAAAGTGATACACTTGTGAACAAATGTGTTTCAAAGAAGGAAAATATACAAATCATTTTCATAAAAGTGGAATGATGTATATTTTTGTTTTTGTTCAGAACTTTTACCCAGCTTTAACAGCATTTTATGTGGGTTGATTTTCTTTGACTGTTTCTTCCTTAGGCAAGTGTCTCCTACAGCCATCCTAGAATGTGATATCAATATTCTTGAAATGCCCCTAATTTTACATGTACACACCTCATAATCTCTAGACTAGAACATCAGCAATACCCACCTTAGAAACCAGCTAAAAAAACTTTTCACAATCTATGATTCTTGGTTTGCTATCATAAAATAGATCAAATGAATTTTAAAAAAACAAAAATCCTTACTTCTATCTTGCTAAAAATTCCTAAGGAGCTATTTGGTTCCTAATTGATTTTCTACGTCAGTTGCTCATTGAATAGATAAGTAGTGCCTGTGATATTTGATTACAGAGCAAGGCACCCATTTAACCTTCTGTTCTTTCCTGGCCAGGATTTCAAATACAATAGCACGTTCCTCCCCGAGGCTCAGCAGGATTAGACAGCTAG
The DNA here is from genome assembly GCF_020740685.1 of Jaculus jaculus. Taxonomy (NCBI): domain Eukaryota; kingdom Metazoa; phylum Chordata; class Mammalia; order Rodentia; family Dipodidae; genus Jaculus; species Jaculus jaculus. Next base: position 147,422,068 of record NC_059103.1, read on the forward strand.
TGGTAATCCCTGATACGCTGAAATAGACCTGATAGAACTTCAACTCACTTGTTTAGGATTATGCTCATGAATTTCAGTTCACCCAGTAATATTAACCCTTTCAAGACTTGGGCTGAGATACTCTATTAGTCAAAAACAAACAATAAGCAGAAACTTATTAACACACTTTTAAAATGTTAACCTAAATTACAAAAAAAAAAATTGAAGTGAAGAAAAATGTGTCATTCAAATGTTTTCCCCCAATTTTTCATTGTAAAAGATTTATATTAATATCAATTTATCACTTTAAATAGACTTTTTTGTTTAGAAACTTTATGTAAAGTTCTGGTCTGTGTAATAGCTTTTCTATCTTAGTCATGGTTAAATCATATTGTGGAGGTAGAGGATAAATGACTTCATATAAAGTAGGCCCTCTATATTCTAGGGTAACTGGAACCAAAGCAAGTATGAAAATCCCCAAACCTCATTTCAGCCAGGGGTTTCCAATCTCTTCCTTTTCCTTTCATTAGAGCAAGTTCCATAGGTTTGAGTTTAATTTTCTCTCTTTCCCCTCTGGGGGATATGAAAATGAGCTAAGAAATGGCCAAGAGGCAGGAAATCAGTGGGTGCAAAAGAACTAGTAAAAGGTATAGTTAATCCACAAATTGGAAAGTCAGCCCCATGTTAATCACAAGATGAAAGGAAGAGCATCCACCCTTTCAGTGCAGGTGGCAGCACCAGACTTTATCATGGCTTTAATAATTTAAACATTGAAATCTGGGCCTGACACTATTAGGCTATCAAAATGAGGTCCTTGCAAAGTCACGGGTTTGGAATGGGTTATTAGTGATAACTAACACAGTCTGGGGTAGCACCCCCAATCGTTATGGAAGTGATTACCCTGAATCATCTAGGCTTTTTTGTGTTGACTCTTTAAATATTTATATTCACAACTAGTTCTATTAATTATTGAAATAAGTGATTCTGATTTGAATGATCAGAAGACTCCCCCCCCCCATGCTCATAGATTCTAGGAAAAAAAAGTTTATTTGAGAGACTTGACCTCCATGTAAGCTTGTGGTAAGGAATATGACCTCATTGCCTATAGTAATATTTCAAGGTTGAAGATAATTTAATGCTAAAGCAATGGTACAGCTTCCTTCTGAAATTGCTTTTGTTAGTGGTTCTGTGAGGCATTCATTCAGACAAACCATTTCTTATTATTAAAAAAAAACAGTTTTAATGCAACAAAGTTAGTCACAATGAAAAGATAACTATGTAGTATTTTGTAGAGTATGTCCTGTTCTTGGTTAGATGCTCTACCTCATGAATTGACTGCAATTGTCTTGACAGACAATATTAGGGGGAAGTGGGGAAAGGTGGTCTTTGTCTTCTGCTTTGAAGCTTAGTTGTTTACAAGAAGTTAAATAAATCCAAAGGTAAATTGATGGGACTAAGGCTGAGAAATAATCCTGAATAATACTGTGCTTTGATTTGGTGAGATATGGAGAGAGTCTAGTGAACTAGGGAGTTGTGACTTGGAATGATTTTGCTAGATCTTTAATTAATAAGGCTCTCCTTTACTTACTTTTTGTGTAGAATGTCTAATTTTCATGGTTTTAGAGCACAAAGACAATTTCTGTTGTTCAATTCAGGTGACATATTATTCCAATTAATTGGAAAAGTACTCCCCTAGGGTAGATGGTGGAGGATGGGACTCCAGACTCTGTCGTTTAACATGGTCCTGAGTTTTGCCCTTTTCTCCTGACATGATTTTACATATGCTATTGCTGAATTCCCAGCTCTTTGTTGTATGTTGTAAAATTCTATTGCATCAGCATGAACAAAACAGAAATATTATAAATGTGAACCTTTCACCCCAAAAGACATATAACAGATTGAAAAGCTCCAGACCAGGGTAACAGGAATGCTTGCAGCCAGCAAAGATGGGCTTACAGATGACTAAAAGCTGGTATTAATAAATCTAAAAAGGAGAAGAATAGGAGCAGAATTTACTGAAGTCTATGAAATAATAAAGGGACGTGTAGCTAGGCCATGTGTATCTTTGTAGTGTGTGTTAGAGCTAGACAGCCTTCCTTCTGTCTAATTGGGAGACATGGATTTCAAAGCAACAAAGGAGAGCTTGATGTTTGTTTGTTTGTTTGTTTTTTATTTGTTAATACCAAACCAATTTACCTCTGGAATAATTGAGTTAGAAGATTATGGAAAAAAAAATAATTCATCCTGGAGTCATAAGGACAAAGAAGACCTTGAGGAGTGCCCTCTCTGGCAGACAGGCAATATTAAAACCACCTTCCAATGAAGTCCATACATAATAATTTTAAAGAGAAGGTGCAGATTTAGTTGTGGTCAGTGTATTGCTTTGTCTCCATATGAACAAAGAGATAAGGACTGAGGAGTTTAGAATTTTCATGCAGATGTGTTTATTCTGCACATTTTATTCATGTGGCATTTCATTTTTTCTTGTTTTTAAAAGTTTTATTTTTCACCATATGGCAATGCTATTAAAACTATGTTTTTTTTTTCAGTAATTCAAGGCTATTCACACTTAACACATGCTAGTTAACTTGAGAATAACTAATAACTAATAAAGCATCAACATTTTATTTACTATAACATAACTAAAAATGCATGCTTATTTTTTTTTAATTTGGTCCTTGCAACAGCCCATGCCAACATAGTTGTCCAAATTAGGAAATGGGACATAACAAGGTGAGGTGTCTTACATATAGTTGATGACCTGTTATGTGAACCCAGACCTGCCTTCCTTCAAGCAGTGTAGTGATTCCTAGTGTGTCTTGCAAAGTTTCTCTGAAGGTTAATGTTACAAGCCAGGGGACTTTGGACATGAAAGAGCAACCATGGTGAGCTTCAGAAACTTGTGGAAGAAACAGTGCATTTTTTTCCCTCTGAGGCTGTGTCCATCCCTCTAATCACATTTGTAGACCCCATACAATTTGGAAGAATTGTATAGAGAGTGCTAACAGAGGTTACAAAATGGAACATCATTTCATAGGTGGAGGAGGTTATAATTAACTGGCAAAACCAAAGGATAGTAATGTTTGAGTTGAATCTGGCAGGGTTTGGTCAGGAGGATGCATGTTTAAAGGTGCACAAAGGGGAGCGAAGAAAGAGGTCTGAGTCAGGATAGTAGCTCTTGCTTCCAGGGTTCTATGTGGGTCAATATGACTATAGATATTTGCCATTTTAGCAAAGGGAGACTCAGCCAGCTGCTCAGAAAATTAGTGCATATGCTTGAGTGATCACCTTTGCTTCTTTCTCATTCATTCTCTGATCTGTGAATGTGGGCAAATATTTCACTACAAGTGTAAATAAAAGATTCTAGAGACTCCAGAGTAAATCAGCTCATTGGGTTATAGTTTCAATACCAGTAGAATAGAATAGTGCTCTATCAACACATAACAAAAATAGTCTAAATATGTATTACAGAATCAAAGGAATGAATGTAGACCATGTTGAACTTAATTTTACTTATCCTCATTACAATGGAATGTGAGAAATAATTTTTAATTTATACAATACATGTAGGTGTCACACTATAATTAAATTTTTATAAGGCACAAAATATGTGGCAATAATTTGTAATAAATTCTCAGGTACAATTTCATAATAAACATTTTGCTATGAATTCACTTATTTCATCCATGTATAATTATATATTACATCTTTGCTAATGGGTTGATAATACAGATGTATTGGGGTAAAGTAACAATTTTTCAAAACTGTTTTTAGAAAGGTGACCTGTTTTACAGAATATTTAACAGTATCTGTGTTAATGAAGTATTAATTGGTAAGTTATTAGTATGCACAATATTTTATAAGTTTAAATGCAGTTAAAATTAATGAAACAGCTATGTCATCAATTTCACATATTTTTATTGAAAATATTTTTTAACTAAACTTAAACATCTCTTTGGAGTTTTTTATAGAATTTAGAATCAGCCTCTAAATTAGCCACAACTAAACAGCAAAGTAAAGGAACAAAGACACAGTGCAAAAGCCTTAGAATATTTCCAATGATCAAAATGCAAACTAAAACTGCATAGGAAACACTTATATTTTTGAAGTGTGACTTCATACCATAAAGTGCAATTGAAAAAGCAGTGGAGGGCTTTTAGAATCTGTGATTTGGCCTCCATACTATAACTTTGGAGAATTCCATACGGGTTTGTTTCTGAAGCTAGAGCACTAGTAATGAAGCTGTCATTTTCTTCATTCTTTCCTTTCAGAACAAGGGCAGGGGAAGATTAGAATAATCTTCAAAGCAGACACTGTTACTCTGAGTGGACCCTGGCATGCAAGCTGCTCTTCTAAGGCAGCACATTTCAGTTCCCTCTGCAGAGAATAAATATCCACTCAGAGCACAGCCTCTCTAGACAGTGCTTCAGCCTGCCATGGATAGAGAGAACTGAAGTGATATAGCCTTTTCTATATCTAGTTCCTGAAATATTCTAATACAATTGTCCTTTTTTTTTCTAATTCCAGAAAGGAATGTACATTTTCAGTGACTGTCAGGGGCATGTAGCCTTATATAGAGCTAAGAAATTAAAATGAAAGTGTAACAATGCTGAGAAAAGCAAGGAAAAAGAGTGCTCCAGTCCACTTGTTCCTGGAGGAAAAATGGTCATAGTTGTACTAGTCATTGCTTTCTTTGTTTCCTGTGGGTCATCTCAGCAGAGAAACCCAGAGCTGGGGACTGGGAAAGCTGAACTGCTCTCCATCCCCCTTAGCTGAGCTGTGTCTGGGCTGAGATCTATGGTGGTGGGGAGACACACAGTGGATCAATGGAGTCCTAGAGCACTGGGGGCTATCAGGATAATACCTTTTGTTTCAAGGAACAAAAACATTAATAATGGATGCTAAAGAATTATTTTTAAAACATATCCTTATTATACTTTTGAGCCAATAGTCCTAGTTCATATAACAGTATAAAGAAAATATGCATTTACTTTAGACAATTTTTCTTTTACATTATATTGAGATATTCATATGCTATTTTATTTTTTTAAAGATAATCCTCAGATCAAAATTTCTCTTCCATAAATGGCCCTGATAAAAGTCAATCTTCCAAGTGTTTTACAGTATCATGGTTCCTAAGCCTCAGCAGGGAAGGCCCAGCTAATATGAGACACATGCTAATATGAGACTGATTTTCCATTTTTAATGTTCTATGCCAGTGCCAGATGATGTATCCAGCTAACCACTTTAAACCTTCCAGTAAAGGTTTGATAATAGATGTCATTATTGAATGTCTTCATGCATGCCCCTTTGAAACAAATGATCACCTATTAGAGGATAGAGACAAAACACATTTACTTGAATGAAATGTTTAATAAAGTACATCAGGACTTGTTTTTATTGGTACTGGTCTATGAATACTTTATGTGCTAATTTAGGGCTTAGGAGTACTTAGTCATCCCAGTGCTCCAGTCTGCAAAAGGCATGTACCTTATTATTATAAACGCCAGCCTTTAATGTTTAGAACATATTTATAAAACATACTTGTCCTCTTCTTAAAATTGAAAACATCTGTTACAGATTTGCTGTTAAAATGTTATGGACGTGAGAGCTCAGAGATGAGGCAGTCTGCCATTTTGAATGGAATCAAGCTGACAATGCACTCTGTACCAGTGAGGCTGTGAAAATAAACAAACAAACAAAAGGCAGATGGTTCATTTAGTCTAGTAATTGTAATTTGTTGTTCATTAAAAGTAATTTTCATACTGGCATTCATTCTAATTCTATATAAGGAAAATTTTACTCTCTAAACCTGCCTAATATTTTTTGTAGCATAATTTGCCCTGACATTTGATAGGCAGTTGATTAGAGCAGAGTGACTTTTTTTAGCATGAAAATTAATTATGATTTTTGCAGTTTTCATTAGTCTGCTTTTGTAACTACTGTGATGAAACAGCAGGGGTTTGGCCCTGAAATGCTGAGTATCACTGGATCATTTGCAAGGAATCTCCCTTTTAAGATGATTGAACCATTTTATTGGAGTTTGTAAGTCTACACAAAATGAGGCCTGCAATAAAAAGAATTCAGTGTGCTTTGAAATATAGTTGAATATGTATTTACACAGGTAAAGATAGCATGTGGTAATTTAACATTATAGCCTTTGAAACAGATTCAAGGACAGATACATTTTAGTCTTCACTGTACTGTAATGGGTAATATTTCCTGAATTTATACAAATTGTTACATATACACACAAATAGCATGGATTTTAACAGCAGGGAGCTCATTTTTCAGATATAAACAAAATTGGTTGAAATACCTTTTAAATGAAAGAACATGATTCTCTACACAGGACTGGTGATGGCACAGATTTGTAGAGAAACCAGGTCTATTGCAGTATTCAGAAAGCATCTTCAAACATACATGTATATCTGGCAAAATCTATAGGAACTAGAAAAAAATCTGATCTGCAGCATGTACATATGATATTGCTTTGCTATATGCTGTTTCCATCTTATACACAACATATCGGTATTAATATGTTTTCTGACAGAAGGTAAGAATTGTGTGAGTTTCTGCGTCACTAGGTGAATTTGTGAATTGGATTGATTTTGCTTTGGAAATTCATTGCATAGGACTTTAGGTTTCAGAAAGTGTTAAAGAATAGCCAAGACACAAATCCTTGTCTATAACATATGTATCAACCATGGAGAAAGGTCCATGTTTTCTATTTTCATTACAAAACCAGAGTTCAATAGCATTAGCAATATTTTGTTGGATTATGTAGGATCTTACTTAAACATTGCCTAGACCTTTTCACATCTACAATTTCTTATAGCCACAGTTCTGAATCTTCATAATTAACTATCCAGGAAATGGTTTTTAAACTGTAAAGAACGTCTTCTGTTTTATAACACAATTCCTGTTCCTGTGGAGTATGAACAAGACAGTGTTTATTGTAGTCAGAAAAATTGTTGGCGTGATTCTGCATAAGGAAAGAATCTCTGGACTGTCTCAAAGTGTTAGCTGCCCATTTGCAGACAAACAAGCTTTTAGTGTGCAATTTAGGTCAATGGATCGAGGGGAGAAGATGTGTTTAGGCGACAGATTTTAAATCACCATAATATAAATATGCTTCCTTTTTCATCCGGAATTTGCTTTCTTTCAAGGTAATTTAGTACAGCAGACGTGCACTTATGCCTGTCTTTGTAATTTTAGGGATTAGGATAGTGAGGATTAAATGGTGACCCTTAATCTTCAATATCAACTTTAAGAGCGAAATATAATATGCAAATGGAACACATTCATTTTGTGTTTATACATTTTAATCTCTGTAATTTAGTTGTACCTCATCTTTGCCTTATTTATTTTGAGTCCTAAAGTAAAATGCCATTAAAATCTTTATCCTTCTGTCTTATTGGATAAATGTTTATCCTTTAGGGCTTAAAAAATATACATATATATATATATATATATATATATATGTATATATATATATATATATACTTAAAAAGCAGATATGTCTTTAACATAACAACGTTTTTCTATTGAAGGAAGTGGCATGTTTATCTAATGTAACACACAGTTAAATGAAAGGACAGGTTTTTAAGTCATGTCATGGAGGAAATATATTTGTGCAACTTAATTTTAAATTTATCTTTATAAATCAATAAATCAAAATTTTATTAATAAAATGAGTATATTTATGATCAAGTTTACTTTGTTCTTACTGCACTTTCACCTTCTGGTTTGAATTTCAGTGTATGGACAAGAATGTCTTCTAAAGAAAACATTTATTAGGGTGAAATACTAAACTGATATAAAAATCTGGGCCATATTCTCTTAGACAAATAAACCTAAGAGCTATGTTAAGTAAGCAGATCAAAAGAGAAATATAGTGTGAAAAACAGAAACAAAGAATCTTTTTATGCCCCTGGCTTTCCTGAGAGAATGGGTTTGGGACAGTCAGCTTGGTTTACTTCACTGGTTTCTTTAACCAGGTAGTTTCTAGACCTTAGACAACGGTTTGCCAGATGTCTGCATATGAAACCTGAATGTCTACCATACAGAATCAATTTTTGGAGCCATTGGTGATGAATTAAAGGTTCCTGCTAGAAAATGCAACTAAGTTCATATTGCAAGATATGCACAAAGTTTTTCAAAGGGTGAAGGTAAAACTAATGTGATTAATTGTAGGAATATCCTGAATCTTTTCTTAGGCACCCAAACCTAGTGTCATATTCTAATAGGTTAATCAAAAATGAACATTTCACCTAGACTTTCCACCTAGGAATATGAGTCCTTCCAGCAAAAACACATTTCCCTCATGACCAAAATTATTCTTATAAATTTGAGCACTTGCTTACTGTCTTAAAACTGGACTTGCTGATAGAACTAACAATGGAACGGTGTTCTCTTCAGAGAATTACACAGGTCTATACTAGAAGTAGTAAGTCTGGATTTAGGAGGCTACCATGAATGAATTTGTTCTTCTCATAGGCTTACCCAGGTCTATGTTGGGTGTCTCTGGTCTCATTTGAGAAACTTACTTGTGTTTGTGGGAGTGCACATTTGGAGATCAGTGGATAACTTGGAGGTGTCTGTGCTCCACCTGCTTAGTGACAAGCTCTCTAGCCACTGAAAATGAATTGCCAGACTGAAAAGACATATCAGACCAGCTGGTCTTTGAGCATGGGATTCTCTTTCTCCCATTGCCAGAGGCACTTTGGAATCACACATGTATGTGCCACTTTGTATCAGGTTATCTGTGGCTGCTGGAGAATTGAACCAGAGAGGCAGACTTTGCATGCAAGTGCCTTAAACTGCTGAGCCAACTCCCTGACTCATTTCTCATTTTCTTGCCATAAAATTCCATAATAAATTCTATTATAATGATTCAATGTACAATTACATATACTGACTACTGCTACCAAATTCAGGATTTTCCAGGACTTTATATACTCTGCCCATTGGCTTTGCAGGAAGTACCATGTAGTGACAATGGGTGCTGGAGTCAGAATCCTTTATTGTATAACATTGAGAAAAGTTCTTAATGTCTATTAATTTCAGCTTCTTTAATTATAATGTGAAATTCTTATAGTATCACTGTAATAAGAGTTGTTTGAGGATTAAATAAGATAATGATTGTTATCTGCTTTGTATAGTGCTAGAACATAGTGAAGGATTAAAAATAAGTATTATTTTTGAGTCTACCTATTATACTATTATATTGAAATAAGTTAATTGCAATTGCATCTAGGAAAGGCTGTTTGTGAAAAAATGTTAAATTCACCATTAATTTTCATAAATCCATCAAAAGTTGTTAGCAGTGGCTTTAGCCAACTGGAAACAGTATTGTGTTTCTTTCATTTGAATTCCCCCATCCTCTGTGAGATTAAATTCTTATTTATCCACATGAAATTGAGTCAGATAAAATCTGAAGATCTATATTTAAAAGTCAAGGCACAAATGCTTCTGGAAGAGAGCACTGTGGCATAGCTTTTTAAATGAAGATATATAATATTTTAGTTTTCTAGAGTTTAACTAGAGGTTTGGTTACATGTATAGATGATGTTATGAATTAATGAGCTTAGGCATAGCAAAGTGCAAGGAAAGTTTTGTAAAAGTAGCAGTTGAGGTTAGGCTCAGTGGCACATTTATCAGAAGTTCACTTTTTCTTGTTATAGACAGATATTTAAAAAGTCATTTTCTGGGGACACTCTCAAGACACCTTGTCTTGTCCCTGATCCTTAAGTGGTTATTTTGAGTGTCGCTTTTGATGATTTTCATGGTTTGTCTAATATAATCAGGTCAATTTGGGAACAGAAACTTACATATTTATTCAGAAAGGTCTAGATGCCTGTGGAGATTCAGAAGCTGATTCTGAAAGACTGCTTATCACTTAGTTGTCTGTAAAGGATGGGAGAGGTGATAGCTATCATTGAAATATTCATCTCTGAACCTAACCACCAACTGGCATATTTTCTGATATTCAGTTTCTATCACATTTATTGTTATAAAGCCAAATAACTTGGTGGAATGAGACTTATCTTCACTTTTTCTTTTCCTATAGCCAAATTCTTATATAACCACATAAGACAGTTTAAGAAGAATCTGTAGTTTAGGAAACTGTTCTTTCTCTATTTAAATAGTTGGATCAGCAATGACTAAGTGTCATGGTTTTCAAGCCACACCACTCTGTCATAGACAATAGGATTAGGACACTTGGAGTTTTCTCCAAGAACAGACTGTGCTGTGACATTTGGATGCAGTGCTTCCTTTTTTTTTTTTACAGTCTTATGTTCAATTTCAAAACTTTAAAAACTGCTATCCTTAAGCCTTTATTATTGTCTCTCTGAATTTTTTGCTTATAAATACTAAAGAAAGGAACTGAAAATTGTGATAACCTTTTCTCTGGAAGATCATGATATTTTAGCCTCATATTTCCTTTGTAATATCACGTAGAATTCAAAGAAAGTCAAAATATTTTCTGTATATTTTCAGTGTGACCAAGAGTAAATGATTATCACAGTGGAAAAAGGATATATTAAAATTTTCAGGATTTGAAAGCTAGAGGATAAAAACATCTTTATAATATACCAGTAATGGGCAGCTTCATGGAGATACTCATTGAGTAGGACCTTAAATACCTTAAATATATATGTAGAACTGGCACTTTCAAGGATGAAGGGAGAGAAGGGAAGATGGATGTGAAGTATGACGAGAGTGTGAGTCTTCCACTTTCTCATAAGCATTCTGGCTCATCATGATTGATTGAAATACTCAGGAGAAAATAAATGCACAAACAAAATTTTAGTGCTGTGAGTTCTTTCTTCCTCAGCAGGGATGTCAGTACACAGTGATTCTTATATTTAAAAGTCTTGACCCTAGGAAAAGGATTCAGCTCTAAAATAATTGAACAGGATTTCTTTCTCCTTCTCTCTGAAAAGTATATTTTAAATTTTGCTCTAAAGTTGCTAGTCAAGCTAGGCGAGAAAGCACACACCTTTAATCCCAGCACTCCGGAGGCAGAGGTAAGAGGATCACTGTGAGTCGAGGCCGACCTGAGACTACATAGTGAACTCTAGGTCAGCCTGAACTAAAGTGAGACCCTGTCTCAAAAAACCAAAAGAAAATAAAAATGAAATTGCTAGTCAATATTAAGGAAAACATTGGGGCACATATTTTGAACAATTGGAAACTGGTTGAATTACAGCAAAAAACATTAGACATCAAGAATATGTTAACACTAAACCATTTTGATATATTAGCTATGGAATATTTCTGAATGTTAGACAGAGTGTGAACTTTGTGATATATTTGTTTAGAAAGTCCATTTTTATTTTTAATGCATGTGTGCATACATGTTCATGTGCATGTATACATATGTATATGTGTGCATGTGCATGTGTGCATATGGAGACCATTGGACAAACTCAGGTTTTATCCTCAGGAACTCTGGTACCTCCTTTGGTATAAGTTCCCTCTTTAGTCTTACCAGTTAGGCTAGGCTGGTTGAACAGTGAGCCCCAAGGATCTTTCTGTCTCAGCCACCTCAGTGCTGAAATTACAAGGATATGCCAACATGACCAGCATTTGTGCATGGGTTCTGCAGATCTCAGGTCATCATGCTAGTGAAGTAAACATGCTATGATCTTAACCATCTTCCTAGCCTTTTTAGTTTTAATAGATAATTAGATGAGTTTGTGTAATCTTCTGACTAAAGAGATTCTGTTGGTTTTGTTGTGTTTGTATTCCTAAGTGTTTAGAATGTGTGAAGAAAGGAGGGAAGTAATGAGAGCAAAATGAGGGAGAAAAGAAAGAGAAGGAAAGCAAAACAGACAGGGTAGGAGGAAGGAAAAGAAGAACATAGGGTGTGTTGGCTGTTCAGGTCAGTGTGAGGGATAAAAAAAACTTGAATATTTGAGGAAATAAAGTAAACAGAGTATAAAAATAGGAATTGAAATTGGGGTAAGGTAGAGTATTTAAAAGATTTCTCAGAGAAAGTGTAATCAAAACATGAAAACTTAGATAGAGGTTTTCAAAGTGAAGAAAGCAGAAGAGTTGCAAGTGATTAAACTTATTTTTGTTATTATTATTTTATGGCTACTTTTTTGAGCCAGGGTCTCATGTAGCTCAGGTTGACCTCAAATTTCCTATGTAACAGAGGAGAATGACCTTGAACTTCTGATCTTCTCCCTCCACCTCTTGTGCTGCGATTAGAGCTGTGCATCACACACCTGGTTTAAGCAATGCTGGGGATCCAACGCAGGGCCTTTGTGCATACCAAACAAGGAGTTTACCAATTTAGCTACATCCCAATCCTAAGTTGCTTTTTTGTACATACAGTAGGGCCTGGTATGGTGGTGCACACCTTTAATCACAGCACTCAGAAGGTAGAGGTAGGAAGCTTGTTGTTACAAGCCAGCCTGGGACTACAGGGAGACCCTACCTCAAAACACAAACATACAATCCCTGGGAGGACTTCTGTATCACAGATAACAAAGTGAGCAATGAACGTAGTATTTAGTGCATTGGTATTTGAAATTCTTAAATGGAATCAAGACAGAAAATACAGAAATATGAAATATTATTGCTGCTATCATTTGAAAATCACCCCTGTTGAACTGGTAAGTGGGTTAATGATGGTGGGTAGATTTCCAGGAGCAAAGAGAAAGTAAGCTTCCTGAAGGAATGCATGGACTAGCTTCTACTTCTGACAGCTTACATAGAAGAGAAGCAGCCAAATGATGGAAAGGGCCAGAAAAAATGAAGAGCAGAGGAATAGTGAATCCAACCAACAGAAACCTAGGAGGAGAGGATGAAGTCCAGAAGGTATCTGAGCCTGAGTGAGAACAGATGGCAGTGAAATACTTATATGGAATGTGAACCATTCTGGGCTGCCCTGAAGAGGAGTGAAGGGGAGGTGGTTATATTCCTGTATGTGAGACCTGGGAGTTCATATTTTGACATTGGTCAATTGGAAAATCATAGGTCTTTTAAGGGAGAAGATAAACATAAACCAAACAGTCTTAAGTTGAAGACTTACTTCATAATATCAACTCTGACAGGAAGAATAGAGAACACATGCCAGTGGCCAAGAACAAGGTCAAGTCTAGTTGTTCTATGATTATTGTCCTCTCTCTGCATTCTATCCACAAATCCAAAATCTCATGAACTAAAGTGTGTAAACAAGAATGAGTTCTAAAAATCTGGGTTTGGGTGGGCCAAGATCTAGATGTGTCTTTTGAGTGGATACAGAGAGAGTTTGTATTGAGTAGGCAGTGCATTCTAGAGACTCAAAGCAATCCAGAAAGGCTATATCTGGTAGTATAACTAGAAATGCAGACAGTTTAATAAGTTCAAGAAAGTTATTATTTGATTTCATGTTTCCTAATCTAAAAACAGTCTCAGAATATGAGTATTTGAGCTAGAAGAAGTATTTGCAGTTTTCTTAATTTCTTCCTTCCATAGTAATCATGTCTTTAGCCTTAGCTGTACTAAAGACAGGAGCAGAATCAATTCTGAAGAATTGCAGCCAGCTAGCCAGCATTTTCTGGTCATGTTTTTCAGCCTTCATTCAGTATAGCACACTGAAGTTATTGATAGAATCTCAGAAATCATGTTCTCCTTGGTTGCATTGTTATGTGGGAATGGTGGTTGATTGGTTTGAGCACAAAAGTGCTTCCACATAAATAGGTCCAGCAAATTTGTCCCTAGGAGGAAAAGTAAGGGTGTAGAAGAGGCACAAGCAGAAAATGAAGGTATTATATGTGAAGAATGGGTCAGACAAAGGACGAGCCTTTAATGGTTTGGTACTGATGCTGGGTCATGTCAAAGAGCCTTACCAAGTTCTTATTTGAACCCTTTGAACTCTGGCCCCTTCCTTCTTGAGTCTGACCAGATGTACCACACTTCTGCTTTCTCCTTCTTTGCCCTTTGATTTAACAGTTGTAATCAGGAAATTTTGGTAGCAAATCTATTTTGCTTTTTGTTTCAGCAGCCATGTAACTATACCTTTACCCATCATTCAAAACAAATAAACAAACAAAACAAAAAGCAGAAGCTGTTCCTTACACTTAATGACAAACTTGTGCCTTATTCTTCTGTTCACGTACTGTTCAGAGGAAATGAGTTCTCAGAAGGCCTGAGAGGTTAGACATTGCCTTAATACTACTCTCAAATGCTGTAATATTTGTTCATTTAATGCATAACTCATTAAACCAAGATGACATTAGTTCACCAGGATGAGGCAAGGGGAATGAACAAGATCATTTTAGACTTTGTTTCACTGTGAGTATGCCTTCTGTGAATGCATGTTAATCACAGAATCAAAATAAACACACTTAATTGAACAGTATTCAGATCAATAAAATCATTGACTGAGTACCACTGGTGCTCACTTGAGGTAAACAAGTGATTTAATAGTCTCCACTTCCTTCAGGTCTCTTTGGTATGGCCATCAATAGCATACTCTTAAATCAGAGCTGGCAGTGACCAAAAGGCCCTCAGCCAGCCACCCAGCTTGACCTCCCAAGGTACATTATTGCTTGATGTCTTGCAAGCCACCTTGTATTTCCTTTCTATTTGTCTTATAATTCTTGTTCCATAATTTGAAGCTGTGAGGAAACATGTTCATGCGCACACATGTGCACATGCACACACACTCACACAGACACACAGACACACACAGACACACACACACACACACACACACACACACACACACACACACACACTAGCCCTATCTGGAACATCTTAACATCATGGTATAAACTACATGCTAAACACATACCAGTAAGACTTATGAATAATCTCAGCTCTGTGTTTTCACTGTACATTTTTGCATTGGTATGTAGTTTACAGGAACCTGGCTGACATCCATGATTACAGTATGTTTTTGCAAGTGCATATATGTGTGTATATATATTTTCACGTGTGTGGGTGCACATGTATGTGTGATGCATACGCACATGTGTGTGTATGCATATGGATGTCAGAAGTTGACATGGGGTATCTGCCTAAATTACTCTTCACCTTCTGTGTTTTTTTTAGTTATGTACACAGTGTGTATACAGCTATGTTGGTACCATTGTTAGCCTCCTTCCTGTCCTCCTCCTGCTGCAGGGACCCTCCTCGAGGGGGAATGTGTGTCGTGCATTGCAGGGTTAGCCATAGGTTTTGGGTAAGAGGCAATGTCTCTGTGGATAATGTCCCAACATGAGCCCAGAGCTCAGTGATTGAGCTAGTCTAGCTAGTCAGCTTGCCCGTGAATGCCCACTCTCTGCTTCCCAAACACTGGGATTACAGGCAGGTCCATCATGTCAATCAAGCCTTTACAAGAGTGTTGGGGTTCCAAACACAAGTCCTCATCCCAATTCAGCAAGCCTTTTACTGACTAAGCATGCTCTCTAGCTCAAGGGCCATAACTTTAAGTATATTTTTGGACATATGAAACTACTGATGATAAGCTTAACAAATTCATGGTTTCTCAAGGAAAATTTAAAAACTCACAACTATGGTCCTAGGAATAAATCTGTGCAGGGCAACTGAAATTTGCTGAGGAGAGATGTGTCACAATTTATTTTAGCTATTTCAGCTAGAACATTTTACTCAGCAGAGTAGAGTAAGTGGTGACTTGGTTTTTGTTTTGTTTTCCTGTAGTTAGTTAGGTTTCATTGGCTACAAATGACCACATCATCAAGAGCTGTTCACAAATACTTTTTGGAACAATGACAATTATTAACAGAAACTAACAGTGTCTTCCAAAGGTCATAACATGCTATCAGTCTGATGATGCCAGATAGGTGGTTCAGCCCTGTCATTCATCATTACTACATGTTGGCTGAGAGACTAAGACCTTTTAAAGATTGTGATGGCTGACAGTAGTTAACTCCATTGTTTACACAGCACAAATGTGAGCATCAGTGCCCTTCCTATAGCTTTTTGGATTGAATTTTGGCATTATAAATATAATGTTGATGACAACACATGTAATTTACATTTTGTTTGTTGTTAAGAATTCCTTTTGCTATTAGTAAAGCATCAGCTGCCAGGTCAGAGTCAATGATGTATGTGTCATTGAGTCCTAGCCTAGAGTATGTTTCCAGTGACTCTTACTTTCTTAGAGAGCTTTTGAAATATAGAGGCTGGAGAGATGACTCAGCAATTAAAGACTTGCCTGCAAAGCCAAAGGACCTAGGTTTAATTCCCCAGGACCCATATAAGCCAGATGCACAGAGTGGCACATGTGTCTGGATTCACTTGCAGCAGCTAGAGGCCCTGACTTGCCCATTTGTTCTCTCTATATATATCTGCTTCTCTCTCTCTCTCTCTCTCTCTCTCTTTCTCTCAGATAAATAAATTTTAAAAAAATTAAATGAAATGTAGATTCTCTAGTTGCCTCTGGAAGTTTCTGTTTTGAGAAATAAGACTAGGAATCTGGTTTTGGAAAAATATCTTCCAACAGATGCTAATTCCACTCTAGGAATCGTGTTTTCTCTATTCCTCACTCTAGCTATAGTAATAGGAAATTCCAGCATTGGTACCAAGCTGTTCTTCCAGTTTGAAATGCTCCCTTATCTTCTCAAATACTTGCTCATTCTTTAAGGTTCAGTATAAAAATCAACTCTTGTAGGGCATTAACTCTACCTTTTTCCCATGTGCTCTCAATGTTGTCAAGATGCTAAGTTACCTTGCCTACTTGACTATGAGTGATGGCAAATGGGTTGAAAAGCTTTATATTTTTTGTTCATAATAAAAAAATCTAGTAATTTGAAAACATACATGAAAATATAGGTGAAATTAAATCTTTATTTGTATAGGTCTAGTTTTATTTTCTTTCTTGTATAATTGATTTGGAAAGATATATTTGTACTTAGCAATGAATAGTTATGTCATAGGAGAGATCTTTACTTTGGTGGTGAGGAGTGTTTTCTTTTAAAATCCATAAAAAAGTAATGATTGAAAAATCAGCCATTTTCTCAATTTAACTCTACAAAGTTTTCTAAAGGACACGTGGACACACATTTTCATCTTAACTTTTTTCCTAAGGAGATGATCTCATTGTATATTTTTGACTCTGAAAGTGTCAATGTTAGAGAAGATGAACACGTTCAATAAGTGAGACTTGCTTCATATTATGAAAAACTAACATTTTTGTTTGTAGAAATCCCTGAAAATATGCCAAGTACAGTAATGCTAGCAGCATTACATTTATTTCTTTAGTCTTGACAGTGCTGGGTGTTAGTTATCAGGCAATGTTGTTACTTGGCTCTAATCCAAAAGTAGTAGTGTTATTTAATATATAAATTGCTTTTAAAAGTAAATATTTAATTTTTTTTTCTCTTTTATGGTACATGAATTTGTGGTCAGCCTGAGCTAGAATGAGACTCTACCTCAAAAAAAAAAAAAAAAAAAAAAAAAAAGAAAAGAAAAGAAAGGAAAGGAAAAGAAAAAGAAAAGAAAGAAACAAACGGAAGGAAATAGAAGCAGACTCTTATGTATCTGTTCTAGAAAATAGAGTGGCCAGTTCTCATTATCACAATCATTTCAGCCCCACTGAAGGTCCCTCTGAATAGGTAGGACTAAATGTAGGACTCTCTCAGTTAACCAGAATTGTGCTTTGTTTACAAATTCCTGTTGATTTTACCTAAGTATGACCTGCTGAGAATAAAACCTTGTCAATTTTCAAAAAAGTCTTTTTGAAATTTGTTCTATTCAAAAGATCTGCAGCTCTTCTCCCCATCTATCAGCTCTGCCATTCTTTCTAAACCCTCTTCAGTTATGTTCTCCTAAGACTTGAAGTAGTAATATAGCTATCACTTTTATTAAAAACTAACAATTAAACAAATCAACAAAAAAGCCTTCTTTGCTAAGTTTTGTATCTTACAACTCTGCATTTTTTTCTTAGAAATTACTGTTTTTCAAGGAGAAAAATAATTTCTAGATTTATGATAACTTCTCAAACTAAAACTAATAAAGTTTTCAGCATCTGGCAAATTATTTTCAGTCATTGGGTCTCAAGAGATCTTTCTATGAAGAATGCAAATGCATAATTATAAACATCACAAATGAAACCAGAGAATGCTTCATTTAGCCTATTTTTTTTTTTATTCCAAATACTCATCGTACTTCTCTGTTTTGGTTCTTTGTACTTACTATTTAGATTGGTGCTTAACACAGAAGTAGATGCTGACAAATGAATGAATAAAAACTGTTTCCACAACTTCTTTTGGTAGCTTAAATACCACTTTCACTCAAAGTTCTACCACTGGTTTTTACAATTAGCTTCATATTGCTGTAAGAAAGCAACCTACTAAAGCCAGGCGTGGTGGGGCACACCCTTAATCCCAGCACTCTGGTAGGCAGAGGTAGGAGGATTGCAGTGAGTTTCAGGCCACCCTGAGACTACATAGTATTCCAGGTCAGCCTGAGCTAGATCGAGACCCTACCTCAAAAAAAAAAAAAAAAAAAAAAAAGAAAGAAAGAAAGAAAGAAAGAAAGAAAGAAAAAGAAAAGAAAAGAAAGCACCCAACAGCAGCTTGTGGACAGAAAGGGTTTATTTGTCTTACAGACTCCAGGCAACGTTCCATGATGACAGGGGAAATAATGGCAAGAGCACAGGGTGGACATCACCTCCTGGCCAACATCAGGCAGACAATAGCAGCAGGAGAGTGTGCCAAACACTAGCAAGGTGAAGCTGGCTAGAAAACCCATAAGCCTGCCTCCAACAATATACCTCTTCAGGAGGTTTCAGTCGCAAATTGCCACCAGCTAGAGACTCAGCATTCAGAATACATAAGTTTTGGGGGGACACTTTATTATTTTACTTATTTATTTTTTAATTAATTTATTTATTTTTATTAGTTTTCTATTCTGCAAGTACAGGAAGTTTGGTACCATTATTAGGCTCATCCCTGACCTTCCCCCTCCCCATTGGCCCCTCCTTGTTGAAGTATATGGGTCGTGCATTGTGGAGTTAGTCCACAGTTATTGGTAGATAGATGTCTCTGCATATCATGACCCAATATGTGGCTCTGACATTCTTTCCCTCCCCTCTTCCGTAAAATTTCCCTGAGCCATGTTGGGTTCATTTTTGGTCTGCTTCAGTGATGAGGTGTTGAGGGCCTCTGGGGCTCTGGCTCTCTGATTTGGTAGGAGTTGATTTTTCTCTGTGTTGGTCTCCTTCCCCCTTGTGCTGGTAGCCAGTTCATCAGGAAAATAGCACCCTTGCTTGTTTTGCTAACTTTCCTTAGTTTCAGTCTGGGCCCTTTTGAGGGTGGCTCTCTCCTTAGGATCTGCATCTATCTGAAAAAGAGAAGCAGATTCTCCAATGGAGAGTAAGTTAGCACCAGGACAAATGACATAGCCCTTAATTTTTTTTATAGAGAGTTTAATAGGTGTAGGCCCTCTTGTAGCCCATGATTGATGGTAGCTTGATATTGGAGAGTTCGCTTATGTTTGGATATGGTTCTGACTTGTTTCCCAGCTCCAGCTATGGGTTTCATACCACTGAGGGGATCAGTTAGCCGAATCAAGAGAAGTTGGTTCCCCACCATGGTTGTGTGCCACTATTGCACTTGTGTGGGCATCACAACAGTTTATTTGCTGCTAAGTAGGTTGGACCATGAGTTGCTTGGACAGATATTGGTCATTTCCCCCAGTCGCCCATGTAGCACCTTCTGGCGGACGTGTGGTGCTGGGGGACACTTTAAACAAACCACCACACTGGTTTTATTTTAAACTTTATATGTTTCTATATTTTGATCTACTCACAATACATTAATAGTTTCTATCAACTTCATATCTATATGTCTGGATATACCACAGAGCTGCATATCTACCTTCTACTGTTAGTAACATCTATTGTGTTAGCAGAATATCTGTACTCTCATTTAATGAACCATTACCTGTCCTTTTTGCTATCAAACCAATTAGTAAACTGAATATTTTTATTTATCATATTTTCTGAATTATATCATTTCTTTTTCATAATTTTAACTTTTATTACCTCAATATAGACCACTGTATCAGTTTACCAGGCATTTTACTTACTATGTCTTTTTATCTCTTGCCTACTTCATACAGTGCTATTATATTTAAACCTTATTCCACAATCTTATTCATGCTAACATTTTTGCATAGTATTCCAGTAGTTTACTCTTTCAGATGACATAAAAGTTGAATTATGTGGTTTGGGATTATTAAATTTCAATAAAATAATAACAGATCAGATTTAACATTGACAAATTGCTGTCATCTCAGTAAAGAAAGCTAAAGTTAGTGTTAAAGAGAACTTTGACATGATGTTCAGAAGATTCAGGGTTTCATTAAAATCAATGCTGTATTTACTCAGTTCAATTCTAGACCATTGTGTTTCACGATGAATTTATGCTCTACCACTTCTGTGTAATAACCATGTGGTATTACTTATGGCTTTATGTAAGTGAATATAAACTTTTCATAAAGTTGTAGTTTGTAGTCACCTGTCCCAGCTGTGTGACAGCAGGTTGATGTTCTATAGGACTGTTATAAACTCCTCCTGAGTTTGTAGATCACCATCTTGTAAGACCAGGTAATTTGTCTTTAAATTTATTCAGCAGAGTGACATCTATTACTCCTCCTCTAACTTATTTTCTTGCAAATATGTTTGGAATTTTAAATTTGGGTTACTTATAAACTACCTATGATTTACAAGAAGCAGATTAAAAACTCATGATTCTATTTCAACTGAGCAGAACTTTCTGCTTCATGTACTTTTGTAACCTAATATCCTAGAACAGCATAAAGAAGCTGATTTGGAATTTTTACAATTCTTATAATATAGATGAATGAAATGAATAAACTACATTATATAATAAAAAATTCAATTTTTACCCAAATAGTGTTGTTTATCATATTATAGGTGTTTTCAGACTAGAATTGGATTTATTGAGCTGAGTTAATTGCTAATTCTATACAAATAAGATTTTCTAAGCAATGTAAGATTTTTAGCAGTATTTTCACATGTTTGATAGACTGTTTAATTATACTAAACAAGTTTGATTGTACTATAAGATTATGTATTCATTCTAGATACAGTCAATAGCACATACATTCTTTTTCTATGCTATTTTCTACATATGGAAGCTAGAAGCTTGATAATCGCAGTTCAGATAGCCTCACCTAACTGATAATGTGTCATTAATTCATATTTTAAAATAACTTCAGGTCTAGTGTTTTGTCATGGGCCTAAAATTGTATGAGAAGTAAACCACACATTCTTCTGTTGTAAGGCTGTATTGTTCTCAAAGATGCTAACCTGTTAGCCAAGACCAGAGTCTGGATGTGTGTGGTTATCAGAAAGCTTTCCCAGGGAATGTCTTCAGTCCAAGGAGGATTTTTGCATTCATGTCTAGGATGGATGTTCTAAAATCGCACGCATAGTGGCATTGTGAGTGCTTCATGATGCTGGTGTGTACTGACCAGAGTGAAAATTTTTACAGCAAAGGACTAAGTTCTGAGCATAATTTTGATATGCCAGATCCTGTTGTTCTTCACCTAAAAGCAGGAATCGGGAAATGTAGCTTTGCATATTTATGTAAGAGATGTTACAGAATATCAGATTAACCATGTAAGGAACCAGAATATGCATTTCTCTCAGATGCAGGCGAGAGGGTGGAACTCTGCTGCTAGTCAGGTTCGAACCCTTTCTGATTCTAAACTGCATCTGTACAATATTTTCTGCTTTGTTTTTGTATAGTCTGTTCTTCAAAGTATATTGTAAATTTGAGAAAATGTTTTTAGTTCCTTTTCCATTATTTGTGGTTTTCAGCAAATCTTTGCTGAACATGGAAATGAACGAATGAAGCACATCAGTGGAAGGGCTGAGGCTCAGCCCAGAAATGGACCCTTCTCTTTGGAATCTAAAGACTTATTCAAACCTTTTTAAATCATTCTTTTGAAAATAAAGCACAAAAATAGCAAAATAGTTCTTCGTATTTCAAGTGGATGAATTATTCACTGTCATTTATTAAACCATTTATTATAGGTCTGAAGAAATAATATAGAACCTGATGAGAGTAGAACCATAATACGAAAGAGGTAAATAGCCAGTATTGGAAAAGGTGCCTGTTTACCATCAACAATCTATATATAGGAAGATTACACATGAATTTTCCTACTTTGCACTCTATGTAACTTCTGCAAATCACACATACACAAAATCAGTTCCTATGGCTTAATGGGCTAAAGTCACAGGATGTTCTCTTCTGTATTCATTAACCAGAAAAATCTTCCCATCACATACTGCTGTGTTTCACAAAACAATTAATGTCTTATTTAATATTTACTAAAATAACAACATCCTTAGATGTATCCATTTGTTTATGTCCCCATGAAAACAAGGTGAGGTTGGAGCATGAGGTTAACTCTGAATGGAAATAAATCAGAATAAAGTGCCAGCAAAGAATAGAGTCAAATGGCAACCGTCACTGTCTGAAGTTTACACACAGTCATCTGTAATTAGTGTAATTAATACAGCCATTCAGAATCCTTCTTGGCACAGTGTTCTCTGTAGCTCATTAAAGGGGCAGGCAAATTAAAACCTATTTGTATCCATATCTCATTCTGTGGTGTAAGTGTAAGTTAGGTAAACCATAGCAAAGCTTTGGCTGTAACATCTTATGTTTTAAGAAGAGTTTTGAATGCACTACAAGCAAGTGACAGAGGTATCAGGCAAGGAGGTGAGATAAAAGAGCCATTGTTCCTATTTTGTAAGGTAAATACGTAGGCTAGGTTTTCCTGCTCTTGTTCAACATGGCTTAGTAGTTAAGGCATTCGCCTGCAATGCCAAAGGACCCAGGGTAGATTCCCATGATTCACTATAGCCAGATGCACAAGGGGATGCATGCATCTGGAGTTCATTTGCAGTGGCTGGAGGCCCTGGTACACACATTCTTCCTCTCTCTCTCTCTCTCTTTCTCTCTCATAAATAAATAAAATATTGGGGGGGAAGAGCCTTTAGGATTGCACTAGTGTAGAAATCTTGGTTAACAAGTAGTAGAATCCATGTATGCTACAAAATGAGTAATTTCATGTATTAAAACTTCAACCTTGTATCAACTTATTTTGTGTGGTTATGATTACTGCCTTGAAAACTGAATGCTTCTTAAGTAACACAGGATATGACAAAAATTATTTGATGGAACCTTTTCACAAGAAAACTTTTGGAACTTTTGCTTTCTTATTAATTGTACTTGTTTTTCCACCATCACTTAGAAACTGTAAAACTTTCAGCCAATGCCATTTGTTGTCCACTAGGCATCCCAGACTCTACCCATAAAATAATATCAGCATTGTTATAAGATCTAAGTTTTTCATAAAACAGTAATATGAGCAGAATGGGACTCTTGCCATTTGTACGATGGACTATATATACATTATTTTGTAATTATGTTCATAAACTATTATCATATTTTCAAATAGTCCAATTATTGACCTTCAAACTGCTTGTCCCATGCTAACATCACTGTGTTCACTGCAAGTACATCAAGTTTGGAATAGACATCACTCTGAATAACTTTTTCTTCTGATTTATAAGAAGTATGAAGCCCAATCTACCATTCAACTATAACAACTGTGCAAGTCTTTATCCATGCATATTTATGATCTCCATTTCTCTTCATTCCCCCACAAACATGTTTTCTTGTATCCTTTGTGAAGAGAAGCAGGGTAAAAATTGCCAAATTAAAAAAAAAAACATTATTATGTCTATTATGTATCCCCAAATTAATATCATATTTTCCTCTGCATTTAGCTAATTGAGTACAACTTGGCTTATATTTTGAATAATAGTGAAGGAATTTACCATAATATACCCATGTTTAATCAATATACATAATGGCCAACTCTTAATTCAGGAACTTGAATAGCTGTCAAATAAAGGGATTCCAAACAATAATGTATTCATTCTGTAGACTTTATTACATGGCACTATACATGAGGCACTGGGCTCGGCACCAAGGATACAGGATACACAGCACATCAGTTCCCATGGGCTCCAGCAGAAGACAGAGAGCAGCAGTTGTGGTAAGGGATGGTGAATGTTAGTTTAGGGATACCTGGGTGCCACAGGAGGTGGTGGTGGTGTCTGAGAGGAGAGTCAGTAAATGTACAGAAGATAGACAAGAATGCACTGGGGACTTTGATGAGTTCATGGAGGCTGGTACCACACACTTAGAGGGAGAAGACTCAAAATGGCTTCATGATACCAGAGTTTACTTCCTATTGGGGGGTAGATATATTCTGAGTACCATAGGCAACCACTGGAGACATTTAATTGTTAATGATGGTATGGTGTCAGATTGTAGAGCATTTTGTCTTGCTCAAGAGCATGATGTTTATACTCAAGTGGGTCATGCTAAATGCACTGGCCTCTCCCACCCCAAACTCTCCCTGGTTGGTACACAAGGAAGGTGCTTCAGATAGTAAAGTAAATTTTGTAACTGCTCATAGAGGTAACTAAGCAAAGGTAAGCTCAGATCATCCACCTTCTGATTCACAGGAAACACATCATGTCTGTACCTCCTTTTTCAGAAGAAACAGGGTATGATGAGCCCAGGAAGAAAGAATATCAAGGACAAGGGAAGGGGATAGAATATTGCCATGTATCCTATAAATGGATTCTTAATGTAATAAGCATGTCTCCATGGAAGACTGCCTGAGACAACTAACTGTTAACTGTAAACTGTTAACTGTAAACCAGTGATTTTTCTGCCAATATTCAAAGAAGCTATTTTATTTTAGGTTCTGACCCCAAAACTTTCATTCATGACTTTTTTTCTTTTTAGTTGTAGTCAAGGGACAAGGTTTTCCTGTAGACCATCATTCAGTCATTTAAAACAAATATATTGAGCTCCTATTATGTGCCAAGAACTGTCTTATGTTCTGAGGATGTAAAGAAAGGAACAGAGCTTCTCTATTCATGGAACTCTGATAGAAGAAACAGACATGTAAATAAGCAACTGACAGCACCATACCAGTAATTAGACAAACAGATAATAAAAACAGACACATCAACAAATAAATGGACATTTAAATAAGAGACAGACATGTTAAGAAGTGGCAACACCGTACAGCGATCAGAAAAGCAGGTACTAAGAATGTTTTCTCAGCTCATACAGGACAGAGACATGCACTGAGCACAGAGGAGCCTCAAGAGAGATGACATTCAAAGTTGGTCTTGCAAATAATTTATAGACCAATAATTTAAACAAGTGAGATTTTTACGGTGTTCTAATTTCAAGTACAGGCTAATGTATGTTCCTCTATTATCCTAAAAGAGTAATACATTTTTAACAAATCCTAAGATTGACCCAGTGTCTGTTATGAATTCAGTGGCACGTTTACTGGTTTTTGCTGCTGTTAAGTGGTGGCTTTTCCCGTTTTGATGCATCCACATTTCATTGTGAACTACAATTGGGCATAAATTTTGAAGACAAATAGAAAAATCAATTTAAAAATATTTTATTTATATATATATCATATATTTGAGAAAAATGGAAAGAGAGAGACAAAAACAAGAGACAGATATAAAAGGGAGAGAATGGACATGCTAGGGCCTCTAGCTACTGTAAATGAACTCCAGAGACATACGACATCTTGCACATCTGACGCTACATGGATGCTACAGAATTGAACCCAGGTTCATTGGCTTTGTAGGCAGGTGCCCTTACTAATCCATCTTTCCAGTCCTGAAAAGTCAGGATTTTCATTGCATAATGTAGATATATGACTCACATATTTACACAAAAAATAAATAATTATTTCCAGAATAATTAATGCTTAGTTATAGTTAAGAATTTACATTGTGGAAATAAATTGCCAGTTTTTTTTGAAACATGTAAAACTATTTTAAATGTTAACTTACTGTAATTTTATTTGTTTGGTTTTGTGCTTCATGTACTACAGATGGTATCCTTAAATTTTTGAGCCAAATTATGTATTATAAAGAAGTGTTAAACTTAGTGACACATGGTTGTTTAATAAAAGTGTAAAAACTTTGTTCCCCTATTTTATACTTAATCTGTTCTTGGTCTTAATCTTTGTTGTTCCCATTTACAGGGGTAGTTTATTAAGTGAAATTCCTCTCAGGAGGGATGGGCTGAATCTCATCTTTTCACTTCCTTGGGATCAGTAGCATCAAGATCTATGTTGGCATGCTAGTGAGGTCTTGGTGATATAACATTAAATAACATGATTTGCCTCTAGGCCAGGGAGTTGGTTGATTGGCAAATAGTAATTCAAGACAATTAACTACCAAAGATTTGTGTACTCCTTATTCTGAGAGGTAGAACTGCAACTATATGCAGAAATGGTGATTGTTTAGCTTTGTTCTTATTTGGTGATACACTTGAATAATCAAATTTAGACACTTCAACCTTTAGTCATCTTGAATTCTGATTTTATTAATTTTAGTTATTACCAAGATTATAAGACAATATAACTTATTCAGTCTTCACTACAGGTAGAAATGCTTCATTTATTTTATACTCTTCGAATCCTGGGCAGAATGAAGTGGTATATATAAACAAATAAAATAAACATTCTCGATGAGAGTTTGCAAATGACATATTACATACCAAAATGATATAAATGACTCATTATTTATTACATATGTTAAGCTAAGCTTATGTTTTTAGTGACTGAAATCATAAATATAGTATTGTAGTATATTTAAAATAATATTTTGACAATTGAAGCTCTCTTCTACTCCACTAGTAAGAGTCTGAAAAATCATAACTTTTTTTTTTTGTTTGTGTTCTAGAAATCAAATTAAGTTCATTAGGTAAGAAGCACTGCTTTCTCATTTTGACTATTATTTTTATCATTTATTCTAAGCTTTTCTTTCCTTGTCTCTTTATCTTAGATTTTTAAAGATAGGTCTAACAGCATAGTAAATAAACACACGAACTGGAAGGTCAGCATTTAAGCATATCAACTGATGAAACGATACAGTACATGAATAGAAGCTGTTGGGGCATTAAAAGTTCATTTCTTCATGGATACTCCTTTATTATTGAACATATAACTTGTGCCAAGGACAGATTTGCCCCTGAGGACACAGGTCAAACAAATAGATAACTTCTTTAGTTTCATGGAGCTTGGAGTATAATAGTGGAGATAAACACTTCAAATCACTCATCTGATTAAGATGGTGATGTGTGCTGTGACAGATACAAGCTGGGGACTGCAAAATGTGTAATGGAGGGCTCCACATCCTGCATCTGAGCAGCTAGGAAGGCTTTCCTGAATCAGAAAGTGGCATGGGGAGTTCAAGGCAGTTGACTCCCAATAGGAAGTCTAGATTGATTTCCTGGGTTTTAACAGGGCAAGTATTGACCCAAGGGTGTTTTGGAAATTTGTGGAGGAATTACTAATGGACACAGTGATAGGCATTTATTAGGTGGGAGTCAGGCCCACCAAACAACTGCAATGCCTAAGTCCAGCATGAGAAAAACAGTCTTGCATCCAGTTTCAATGAATCCATCCAGCATTCATGCTAAATAATTAAGCCTATTTGTATTTTGCAGACCAATGAAGCAAGTTTGCTCTTATGTAAAGAATCTTTTAATTATGGTACTGAAATTTTCAGGAAAACAACTATCAAGCATATCAAGGGAAGTTGTGATTTTTACTTGGTTTTGTATCTTACTAAGAGTTAGTTTCCATTTTGGAATATTATAACACCACTGATGCAACATGAGTTCTTCACATAGCACACTTATGTGTATACATTTGTACACTTGAAATCATTCTATACTGTGGTGCTGGCTCAGGTTCTCCAAAGTGAAATAAATATGCTTCATTTTTATATGTTCTGATATGTCATGGTTAAGTCACTATAAGGATTTATTTAAACTTTGTGTGCAGATAGAAAATATTGTAATACATATAGTTTTGTTTCAGAATATTAATGGAGACTAATATAAAAGCCTGGTTCTAATAAAAATTAAAACTACTTTTGAAACAGTGCATGTATTTTAAAATATAAGCAAAAGTACTTTAATATTTAAGCAGGAATCTTATTTGATTCTCTGATCTTGGAATATTTCAAAGATTAGTCCCCCTAATTTTCAAAATAAAACCTCAGAGGCAAATGTCTTTGACTGCTGTCTGCCCTGATATTCAAGACAACAACTGATTCTGTGCAGAGAAGCTGGAAAGGAATCATATTACAGCAGGTCACTTGTGTGCATCTGAAATGGGCTGTCCCATTGTCTGTTTGTGCTGTTTAGTAGTAATATCCTTGGATCGAACGTTCTAAAAATTGAAGGGTCATTTGGAGAAAAATTATTTATAAATAGAACTACGATTTTTAGAATGCTTTCTTGGAGTGGGTCTATTCCTCTGGAGTACAGCCAGTAGTTCAATAAAAACACATTGAGATGCTTTACAAGAGAGTGTTTTGTTTTAATAGATACCATCATGAATGAGTAACACACTATCCCCACTGGTGCGACAAAGAAAGTATGACTAATTTCTGATCCAGAACACCCAATTATATTCTTGGGATTTATAGACACAGCCTCTTGGAGATTATAGGAAGTATGAAGTCAGGAGAAAAGAAAAACCTTTATTTAGAATGCACTAATTATTTCTCTACTAGACAAAAAGACTTGGCAGCAAAGAAATACTGAAGTACACATTTGAGATCACCAGAGATGCATGTAAAAGTCCAAAAATCAGGCATTAAAGTAAATTAATGTCTTCTTTAACTTTTATAAGTGACTCTGGAAAATCAAATGTGATATTATGTAAGTAATCATTTATATGAGTAACATAATTATATATGTCTAATGTTAGGATGCATTAATAGGAATTTTTCAGGTGAAATCCAAAAAGTCTGAAGTATCTGATAAATCCAGATGCATGTTTCCTTAAAGTATGTTACAATTTTTGAATTTAAAATTGTTACCCTATTTATTGAGATTTGTATACATAGAGTTGATTTACATTTATAACTCATCAGTTCAACTTTACATTATCTTTTCTAAGAGAGTTTGGTCTCTTTCTCCAAGATGTCTATCTGTAGTCATTTATTAAGCAATGTCTAAGAAAACATATTTTAATCATTGTACTCTTTCAGGTAGATGCAGCTTTCAGCTACTGTATGTTGCCAAATATCTCACTAATAATCAGCATGAGGAGGACACTTGTTAGACAAACAACTATTCTCTAGAAATCTCCTCACAGTGAGATCTGGCCTTCTCATGTTTCTGCTTTTTGATACCAAATCAGGGGCTTTGTCAGTGCTCCCCCTGCAATCTCTTTGCCTTATTTTTCTTATTTTGTCCCCTTAACACCCAGATTTTGAGGATGAGAAACCATTCTCAGCTTTTCTCTCCTTCTCCTCTGTCATTTCCCCTTATTAGAGTTCTAGTGGCTTTCCTACATTAAATATAATGATCCAATTGGCCCTCCAGGCTGTTCCTACCCTGTCATTGTATGAGCGATGCCCACACTATAGTTTATAATTTCAATAGTAACCTATATCTGGGTAATTTCCAACCAATTTTCATATAAAGAACCATGGTGCAAAAATAATGTTTATTTAGCATCATTAACAGCTTATGGAAAAATATCAAGGAAGTGATTTTTTGTTACAAAATATATTTGTTACTTTTCTTGTTACTGTAACAACATATTTGACAAAAACCACTTAAAGAAAGAAGGTTTTATTTTGACTCACAGTTGGAGGGTGCATTACAGTCCATCATGGTGTATGCTGGGTAGGTATGGTCACAAGGAGTGTGAGGCAGGTGGTCATATTGTGCTCTTAATTAGGAAGGAGAGAGAGTATTATTGCTGCTAACTTGCTTTTCTCCTTTTTATTCAGTATAAGCACCAACCTATAGGATGCTTTTGCCTACATCCATGATAGCTCTTCCTTTCTCACTAAAAACTCTCTGGAAACAATTTTACTGACACAAGTAGAGGTGTGTCTCCTAGATGATTCAAAATCTTGTCATGCCTACAATGAAGATTAATCAGCTAAACATGTTGCTAGAAAAAAATACCATAAATGATTGTTGCCAAGGAAATAGCATGAAGTGGGAAAAATTCAAAATTTTGGACAGAAGAGAATGGCTTAGTGGTTAAAGTGCTTGTCTACAAAACCTAATATCTCAAGTTCAGTTCCCTAGTACCCATTTGAGCCAGATGCACAAGGTAGCGCATGCATCTAGAGTTCATTTGCAGTTGCTAGAGGTCCTGCCTAGTCTCTCTTTCTCATAAATAAATAAATGAAATATTTAAAATAAAAAGACAGGTTATTTCTAACAAAAATTAGGATTTTTTTAGGGTTCTGAGAAATAGTAACTATAAATATTTATAAGAAAAATCTAAAATGTATGCCCCAGGACACTTGATACTCTTCAAAATATACATGCGGGGAAACATACTAGTTAACTATGCACCATCACAGGTAGATCATGTTAATTTTATTTATAATGTAGCAGATAAACTTTGTAATATGTATAAGTTCATCAACATCATCATTTTTTTCTGTCTTTGCATGACTTACTTTAATAAATAGTAAAATGGAGAGAATAGTGGAGCCAGTAGAATGCAACACATGACATTGGTCACATCCTATATAAATAGTTTGAGATCACATAGTTTTAAAAGGCCATTCAAAGATATGTGAAAGGGTAAAATTGGCTTAAAACCTTAGACAACTTTTCAGAACAAATTGTCAATACAATTGAGATTTGTTTGAAGACATGAGTAAGAAATACTTAATTTTTTTTTTCTTTTCAAGAAGTTGAGAGATTATTTGCTTGATTTGGCTTAATGCTAGTCCAGTGTCTAGTTCCACAGCCTCACTGGGTTTAGAGTGAATTATCAAGAGGCCATTTACACAATGCAATGTGTGTGACTATATGTGAACAACCAAACATTGGTATATATTTTTGAAAGAAAGCCATAAGAAGGGATCTCTATCCCTATGGATTTAAAAACATGTACTTTGAGGCCACGCCTTTAATCCCAGCACTTAGGAGGCAGAGGTAGGAGGATCGCTGTGAGTTCAAGGCCACCCTGAGACTGTATAGTGAATTCCAGGTCAGCCTGAGCTAGATTGAGACCCTACCTCATAAAACCAAAACAAACAAACAAAAAAAAAATTACTTTGTAATTAATATTAAGCAAAGAAGTGATCTAGTTAGAGGCTTAGGTATGAAAGAAATATCCTTTTGAGGTTGATTTTATGGCCAATTAATATTCAAGTGTTGAGACAGGGGTTATTACTCTAATAGGACCAACATTCTAACTACCCAGTTTTATCTGTTTTCACTCTTACTTGTTTTCTAAAAGACTGGTTTTCTGCAAGTTTGCCAATTTTTCTGAATACTTGTTAGTTTCATGTTGCCACTCTTTCTCTTTTTTAAGTTAATATTGGTACTGCACAGCCTTTGGTCTTATATTATTAAAATAACAGTCTTTTCTCCCAGGCTGTAGGTTAAGTAGTGCTTCCCTATTGTTCCAACTTTCTGGGATTCTTCACAATAGGTTCCAGACTGAGGTTAATTAACAACTCTGTTAACACCTTCTGGAGCTCAAGTGGTTCAAATACAGCCTGCTGAGACATTATTTCTTAAAAGGTGAGGACTAATGACCCAACTATAAGGCACCATCTCAGAGGCCAGTTTTCAATCTCGTAAAAATTTCAAGTTGAGGAAGCTCAACATAGAAAGTCATGAGCTGTCATAAAATACTATTCCGGATATAGTTGGTTGGAATTGCCCAGGCACTTGGTAACCTAAGAGACAAGTTAATAGTAATTCCACCTCATTTAGTTGAGTTTAAGGTACCTGAAAGTACCTTAATAGACTATAAAAATTATGCCTTGAGACACTACTTAAATACTATAAAAAAATCTTTTGCAAAGTTCTACCAGAAAGTCATGAAAAACAATCACTATGTATGTTAACTAAACCTCACATATATTTCTGTTTGAAGACTTGGTTACACAAAATTTCAGATGATTCAAAAGTCTCAAAGGAAACTGGGTGTGGTGGCACATGACTTTAATCATAGCACTTGGGAAGCCAGGTAAGGAGTATTTCTGTGAGTTTGTGGCCTCTCTGGGACTACAGAGTGAGTTCCAGGTCAGCCTAGGATACAGTGAGACCCTACCTGGATAATAAAGAAAGGAAAAAGAGTCTAAAAAAATCAATTGTTGAGGCTATAAATTAAGATGAATTTGTAATTTGGATAGTAAATGCTTTAATGTATTTTTACTCATATATGTTACATGTGTGGGTTAACATACTCACCTTGAATAATACATATTTATCTTCTGTAACAAATAGCCATGTGGTTCAATTCTTGCAGAAATCACTGATACATGGCATAGGACCAAATCTGGGTGGCAGCTTAAAATGTAACATACCAGTGTACACCTGTATTATGACTACATATTCATTGCATGAAAAGTGTCAGAAATTAGACTGTCACAGGAGGAGAGGATAGGTTATTTTCAGTATGTTGCATTTCTAGGCACAACACTCTTAGGTACTGCATAGCTATTATGTTATTTATCCTGTAAACTAAGTCTCAGAAGTAGCCACTGCAACTCTTAGTAAAAGGATGAAAAAAATTAAGACTTAGTTTATGTATTTCACTCAGCTTATGATGCCATTAATTAAGGAAGTACTATTGAAACCTTAATCTATATCCCTTTAAAAAATGTATGCTTTTATTTATCTTACAATAAAGACATATACTAACAATTTTTAAAGAGACAGCTATGCAAAATGAATAAAACATTTTAATGAATCAAATGCTTTCCCACTGAGAGAATGCATGAAAAGAACAACAGGCAGGTTGAAAGCATTATACATAAATACTAAGGAAATTTGAAAATGATTAACTATGCAACAATAGTAGTGATAAATTTTTGAGAAAGCTTGTTGAATGCATGTTAAAGATTAGAGGTTGAAAATTGATCATTTAGGCCAATGGATATTGGCAGGTAATTGGGCTTTTGATTAGGAAATAATCTTAAATGTCTATTTTAGTTTCTCTTTTCCCCATTCTCAATGCAGTTTGCCAGTGGGTGGCTTCTGAGAGTCTAATCAGGTCAACACATTCCTGCTGCCATTATGAAGTAGCAATTATGCAAAAGATAGCACAATGTGGATATTTAAATTGATCTCTTCAATGACAGATGAATGTGGCTTTAATTACCATTTCACATGTAGCTCAAATATATAAATGATCTTTCTCTTGGGAAATATACAATTTCATTATTACTTAAAAAATAAAAACAAAGTTACTAATTATTTGATGTTTTATCATGTTGTCGACAATTATTTAATGTAACTTTAGATACACAAGGTGCTTTCTCAACCTCTAAGTTATTTTTTGAAAGGAATAATTTTTTATCTTAATAAAATTGAACACTTCCTCCCACTCTCACAAAAATCCTTCAATAATGGCATAGTCTAATTTTGACCCACGTCAAGCAGTTAATGAATGTTGGTGTAGTTCCCCTAATTCTCAGATATTGACAATCAAAACCAAGGAAAATACATTTTCTTAAGAAAGCAAGATTTTCTTCTCTCTCTCATAGAAGTCTGTGCATTTGTGTATGTGCTTACTGTGCATGAGGGTAGGTATGACGATGTCCGAGATTGTATCCCAGCTTTATTAACAGATAGTTGACAGTGACAACTTAATATCTGTTCTTTAGTTGACTTCTCCAAAAACTCAAGATTAAATGAAGTGATGTAAACGTGTTTACTACCTTACCTTTGTTTAATGAAATTGAATCCCATTTCTTCCCCCTTATGATAACATTAGAATAACATTTCTGAATTGTAACAGAATATTTCCATAAAAGACTTTATTTTCCCCAATGGTGCTCTGATAAATAGGAAGGAAATACAGCTTCAGCACTCCTAGCTGCCTCACCTTCATGTGTGTTCTAGCTAAAGCAGCACACCTGAACATGAGGGTAAGTAAACAATGTTGCATTTAGGTATGGGAATCTTTCTAGAAATCCACCACAAATATACTGATATGAGCTGAAATTCTGCATGTGGACATAGATGCATTACTTCTTAACCAAAACCTAAGGGTTAAGTAACATCCAAAAGATAAATAGCTGGTGACTGGTGGTATAAAATATAAACTTTGGACCTTATTTATTTTTTTCCTACAGTACATTATTTCGCTTGTCTTTAGAGGATTTATTTTCTAAAGATACACACATAAGTCATTACTAACATGTTCACTGAACAAGGCACTCCTTGAAGATGGTCTAGGCTTTGGCCCTGAGGTGGAGACATTGGCTTATATAAGGTACATGTGTAAATATTTAGCAAAACACATGGTAATTGTCATAACAGATTCAAAGAAGATATAATAAAGAAATAAGTAAAGAATAAAGAAATAAATAAAGAAGAGGTAATATTTGGATTGGTGTTAGAATTTGAATATGCACATATAAGGAAACTGGGAAATGGTAATAAAACGGAAGAGTATGAAGGATTCAAGATAAGGGAATAATTTGAAGTCTTTTGGGAAAAAAAAAAAAAAGAAGCCACTTTTTAAGTTTTCCTGGGACAAATAGTACCAGCACTGAACTCATCAGGAAGGGAACTTGAAACCTTGAATAATTTATACTGGATATGGGAACTATCTTAGGGGATAGAAACTGGGATAACATTGATGGGTTTTTGGCCACAGGATTTTCATCGTATGATTTAAGAAAATTGTTAATTGGTTGCAAGGACCTGTAACTTAAGCCATAACTTGTGCCACGACGGTGCTCCATATTGGTTTGTGCTCATTGTCAGGCTACATGGTAGACGATGGCTGGGGGGCAAAGGTTTCAGAGAGGTAAACAGTGATGACGGGGCAGGTGGGATTAGCAGGAAAGGGGAAGAAGATAATAGTAGAACAGGAAAACAACTGTTTAGATGCCTGGGGTAGGAGTCTGAGCTGATAGCCACATTTTTGTTTTGTATCAGCATCAAAATTGTGGAGAGTGCAGGGAAGTTGAGGCAGGAGTTAAAGGAAGGGTGAAGATCTGGACATGGTGGAACATATTTGAGGCACTGGTACTTAGGAGGTGGAGGCAGGAAGATCATGATTT
Organism: Jaculus jaculus; assembly: GCF_020740685.1. NCBI lineage: Eukaryota > Metazoa > Chordata > Mammalia > Rodentia > Dipodidae > Jaculus > Jaculus jaculus. Next base: position 147,457,190 of record NC_059103.1, read on the forward strand.
CAAATCCAGCCTTGATAAGAATCTATGTCAAAAACAAAACACAAAGTAAACAAACAAACAAACAAAAAAAACCTGTGAACAGAGGGACAGACTCATGGACAAACTCTCACCATCTGGGGATAAGGTGGAAGCCTCAGAAGAAGGACACAACATGGTTGAACTTTAGGTAAAAGGTTTGTTTGGGGAAGAATCGTTGTTAGGAACTATGATTTGTGACTCAAATCCAAGGGGTACATTAAAAGAAGAGCAAAAATAAAAATATTGGGAATCTAATTTAAACAACAGAGAGGTCTATGTATTGATATGAAGAAAAAAAAAATGAAAGAGACTAGATAGAAATAAGTAGACCCAAGAGAAGTTAGAAGGGGCCTTTTACTTTTTTTTGCAGAAAAATTAAAAGGAATTTCAAGAAAGTAGTAGTTGGCAATATTAACTTGTGTGGGGAAACTCAGGGAAATAGCAGAATATATGATATATCCCCAGAAATTCCTACTTTTAACACATGGAGATGAATCATATATATACTTACAATGATTTATTTTCATCTCTCCTCTTTGATTGGTAATACAAATATAGCATATAAGCACATATATGTATTATTTTCTCAAAAATTTTAGCTTTTATAAAATTTGAAAATACTTGCATTATAATAACCTACAGATGCTATTTAATATCTTTTTAAAGGGAGAAAAATAAAAATTACAATATCTGAATGCACATTTACCTTAATAAAAGCTAGTTTTACTCTAGGAACTTTTGAAACAATAAGAAAATTATCACAAAGACTCAATATTTTAAAAGGACTCAGTACAACTTGTATAATTTGCCAAACTTCTTTAGAATGTAGTGAGTTTTCTATCAAAACAACTTCACTTGGCTCTACTTAATGAAGTCAAAAGTATAGCTTGATTTCATTCTCTTTACAAATCATTGTACACATCAGTGTCAAATGGCAATAAAAGCACACAGGGTAAAGGTCTTAAAAACAGTCCTTAGTATCAAAAACTTTGGCTACTTTGCTTGGGTTAACCTCTCTCTTGGCATCTTGTCCTGCATTTGACTTGGCTACTCAAAATACTTTTTAGCATCATACTCATGTGTGGAATCTGTCAGACTCAGAAGCTTGTGGAAAAGAATGCCCAATTCTGGCTCCTGTGTCAGCTCTTTGAACTGGAGCTTTATTCCCAAAAACTAAGGCTGAAGAGACAACATTAACACTATGATTTCATTAATCACTATCCTGGTAGAAAATAGGAATTTTTAGCTTTTCACACACCTTTGTAAAAACTTTCCTGGACCTGAGATGACACAGGTTCTGTTAAAAATATCATTGTTATGAAACAAATAAATTTTCTGTAAATAGTAGGAAACTCAATCTAGATATCCCACAGTCATTTCAAATTCAGTATGTCAAAAACAGTATGCATGCCTTTCCCCTGATCTGTTCTTGTAATTGGTTCTACGTCTTTTTCAATGACAGGATCCTACATTCACTAGCCCAATCTAGAAACCAGAGAGCTATTTTTAATCTTCAGTCAAGCAGTCATGAAGTTCTATCAAACATTACATTCTGATTAAAACTTCAGTCTTTGTAAGTTTGGAAACTGTCAATGAAATTACAAGAAAAAATAAAAAAGTCTACTGGTACTTCTCTCTTGTTTGCCATTAGTTGTGCCTCACCACTTTTTTTTTTCTGTTTTGTTTTTTATTAATTAGTTTTGTACTCAGTGAATGCAGTCGAATTGGTACCATTGTTAGCCTCCTCCCTGTCCTCCCCCCTTCCTCTGGCCCCTCCTTGTTGAGGTATATGGGTCATGCATTTTGAAGTCACCCTCTGTTATGGGCAGGAGGAAATGTCTCTGTGTATCATGACCCAACGTGCCTCATTGTTTTCTTCCTCACTATATTTGTTGAACTTCTTGCTAATTTTCTGAGAATCTTTGAGGTAATGGAGATAAAAGGATAAATACATAATTAGTCAATATCTCTGTGGAGCTTGAGATTGGTGAAGAAGATAGACACTTATTAGTAAAATATGCTAATATGTGATTGTTGATATATTGAAATTCCAAAAGACCACAGACTACATGGCATGAAGCTGGTCAGATTTATTAAAAAGACTAAAAGTTTCCTAAGTGAATATGTTTGAATTTAGATGAAAACAGATTTACAATAGGCAAAAAAGAAAAGGGAAACTCAAAGCTAGAAAATATTCTGGAAATGTTGCACTTGAAGTGAAGCTTACTCTTGGAAGGATCTGATGTTAGGAAAGTTGCAGTAAAGTGGGCAGATGAGGATAATGAGGAAACACACTGCAGGGTTGGGTTTATACCAGAGGATCTTGCACTTAAAACTGAAATACGTTGAAAGCAGTGGGGAATGCGTATTAAATGAGTCACTTCTGTTGGGGTCATGTTAAGGATTTAAGTTTTAGCCTAGCCAAACAGAAAGAATACTATAGAAAAAACAGAACATTTAGGAGGGGATATGAATCTATCAGATTAGCATCCTTAAATGGTATCTTCCAATACCATACTTACCCTCTATGTCTACTTTGTCTTGCTTTATTTTCCTTGATATTTCTTATTAATACCAGAATTTAAATATCTATTTCATTGAGTTTTTCTTATTGATTTGGTTCTTGAATAGGGTACATTCTTGAAGTGAGACATTATTTAATTCACCACTGCAATTCCAGTTCCTAAAACAGTATTCAACATACAGCAGATGTGAAAAAATTGTTAATGAATAAGTTTGTTTTTCAACATGCTTGTAGCAGTCTGGTTCACATTGCTGGTAGAAATCACCCAACCAAGAGCAGCTTCTGGGAAAAAGAGATTTATTTTGGCTTGCAGGCTCGAGAGTAAGCTCCATGATGGCAGGGGAAAACAATGACACGAGCAGAGGGTGGACATCACTCCCTGGCCAACATAAGGTGGACCACAGCAACAGGAGGGTGTGCCAAACACTGGCATGGGGAAACTGGCTATAAAGCCCATAAGCCCACCCCCCACAATACACTCCCTCCAGGAGGCATTAATTCCAAAAAATCCATCAGCTGGGGACCTAGCATTCAGAACACCTAAGTTTATGGGGGACACCTGACTCAAACCACCACATTCTGCCCCTGGCCTCCATAAACTGATATACATACATGATGTAAAATACAATGCTTTCAGTCTGACTTTAAAAGTCCCCATAGTTTTTATCAATTCCATTGATGTACATACATCCCCATAGTCCAAGATCTTTTAACTGAGCCATAGTACCAAAAAATAACCTCAAAAAACCCATAATGGCACAGAATAAATATTCACACTGCAAAAGATGGCATTGGGCATAGCAAAGAAACATTTAGCCAATACAAGATTTAGAATAACTAGGGAAAACATCAAACTTTGTAGCTTCAAGTCCAGCAACTATGGCCAGTGATAAATCTTCAAGTCCAATAATTCTAACCAGCAACAAGTCTCTGGCATTCCAGTTCCACCCCTCCAGCTAGGCTACTCACAGTCCTGGGAAACTTCATCAGAGGCAGCTCCTCAACAGCCATCTCATGGTCCCAGAAACTCCATTGGGTCTCCACTGCAAGCTATGGTTCATCCTCATGGCCCCATGGGGTCTCTATGCAGGCAACCAGCAAACCTGCTTCACACTTGTTGCAAACTCATTGACCCTCTTTCCAGCATTTCTTATACTCTGCGATACCAGGTAGGGTGCCAATTTGTTAATCCAGGGGGGAACAAAGCAGACTTTGAAGAGTAGGACACTCCTTGAGCACTCAGGCCCCTTCAAAAGATTTGACATTCTTCCTGTTACCCCAGCGCAGGTCAGCTAGCCCAGTCTCAAAGGTTGTAATCTTTCAGTTGCAGCTGAATGGGCAACAGTTCACCCAAAGATTTTTCTTTCTGTGCCATATCCCTCTGCACACACCAGTTCATTTCTATGCAAAGCAATGTTGCACAACTTCTCAGGACATGGGCATAAGAGCAAGCTTTTCACACAAACTGCTAGCTCTGTCCAGGCAAAGCTCTTTCACCCCCTCACAAGCCAAACCTCACAGTCCATAGTTCTTACTGCATTCAGGTCTTGCAGCTCAGACCAGAATAGTCCATCAGGCTATACTTACAGCACTGCAAGGCATTTCTGAGGCCAAGATTTCAAATCCTTCCACATTCCTCTTGAAAATCAGCGCCAAAAGGCCAAAACCACACAGTCAGGTGTCTAGCAGCAATCCCACTCCTTGGTACCCCTTTACTGTTGTGGTCAGGTTCGCATTGCTGGTAGAAATCACCCAACCTAGAGCAGCTTCTGGAAAAAAGAGAATTATTTTGGCTTACAGGCTCAAGGGGAAGCTCCATGATGGTAGGGGAAAATGATGGCATGAGCAGAGGGTGGACATCAACCCCTGGCCAACATAAGGTGGGCCATAGCAACAGGAGGGTGTGCCAAACACTGGCATGTGGAAACTGGCTATAAAGCCCATAAGCCCGCCCCCATCAATACACTCCCTCCAGGAGGCATTAATTCCCAAATCTCCCTCAGCTGGGAACCTAGTGTTCAGAACACCTAAGTTTATGGGGGACACCTGAATCAAACCACCACAATGCTAGTATTACTTTCTGAGTGGATAGAAGGAAGAAAAAGATTTACTTGTAAGAGATGGTTATAACAGCTAGAAAATTTCATGGATGGAGAAGCATTAAAGTATCGCTCAGTCCTAAATATACATTAAATACTTTAATATTTAAAGATGGCAAAGAAAAGGAAGCATCAAATATTGTTTCTTGGTGTCTGGCATTAGCTACAATGAAAGTCAAACTGGAAGGCTTAAGGAAGGAATATGGTATAGTGATTATGAATAGAAATGGCCAGGGGCTGGAGTGATAGCTTAGTGGATAAGGTACTTGCCTATGAAGTCTAAGGACCCAGGTTCAATTGCCCAGAAACCAAATAAGCCAGATGCACATGGTGGTGCATATGTCTGGAGTCCTTTTGCAGTGGCTAGAGGCCTTGACATGCCCATTCTCTCTTTTTATCTCCCCTCTCTCTTTCTCCTTACAAATAAATAAATAAATGCCAAGTGGTCAGCCTGGTGCCATCTTTCATTACCTTATAAACTTGGGCAACTTGCTTAGTTTCTATATGACTTCATTCCTTCTTCTTTAAGACAGAGTGCAAGATTGGTATCTGCATTCAAGTCTGTATCATAGAGAATTAATGAAAGAACTTATGTGGAGCACTTAGAACCATGCATAGTATATGAAAAAGGTCTCAACTAAAGTTTGCTACCATGAGAAAGATCAGAGAACCAGTAAGAGAAGAGAATCATTTCACATTTGCAGTTACTGAGTTTGTGGTTACAGACCGTCATTGTGGTGCCATCTATATATGAATGATGATATTCACAAAACAAATTTAATACAAAACTCTTGAGGAAACAGTTACATAATTATTAATGAATAAGGAAGATCAAGATGGATGGTCAAGATAATTATGGCAAAAGATAGGGGGGCAAAGAGGGGTCAGTGATGAACAGTCTTAATAATTCTTTGACTTAAGGAAGACTAAAGCTACCTGCCAGACTGCTCTACAGTCCTGATACCTTAGCCCCATCTCTCATGCTGAACCTTGTAGCCTCAAGAAAGCAAACTGGCCTGCTTCCACTTAACATCTTTCTGTGACTTCCCAGAGCATCAAATCCCAGTCTAGTCTAAGCTGACTACTTAAGGCTCACCACATTCCCTTTCAGTTTTGCCTTAAGTGCATCAAAATGCCTTATGTTATAAACAGTATTCCATCTGCCTTGACTTCCCTTCTACCCACTGATCAATGCTCATTCTGGGAGAGCCTGGCAGAGTAAGTACTTTGCTTGAAGATACTCTGAGGTACCCATGACACCTCATAGTTCTCTTCCGGGGAAAACTTACCATACTGGATTAAATTTGTTTATTCTGTTTCCTGATTTACTGTTTTAGGCTTACCCGGATCTTGAGTTTCTTGTTCAGTATTTACCATAGTGTGTGCACTAAATGCTTATGGAGCAAATAGGTGATGAAAAAATAATTCCCTCTAATTTCTCAAATTCCACATTCACTCCATGGAAAAATAATTTCATCTAGAGGAGGTCTATGTTCAAAGTACACTATATTCAGATTTTAATCAAATATATTTATAAAATATTCAAATAAACAGAGGGGGAAGAATGGCTCTATAAGGTTATGGAGTTATTTAAAATGTCACTGAATTGTTATAAATTGTATATAAATAATATCTTTTATATAATAATAATTTAAAAATTTGATTTAGCTCTAAGTTTAAGATTCACTTATGTTTTATCTTTTTAAGTTAATCTAGTTCTTAAATACATTTTAGGTCTCACATTCTTTTACATATTATATTTAGAACTTTAATATAAAGAAACATTGCAAATTATAGTTCCATTAGGTTATACTCTTCTGTCTTCTCTTCTGCACCTCCATTCCACTGAGGGCCATTGGGGTTATCAGTAATCACTGTGGGGTCATGAATGCACCAGTCCATCTCTGTGTGTATGGCAGGGAGCAATGCTTTGAAAGTATACCTTCCCACCTTTTGACTCTTACATTCTTTCTGCTCCCTCTTTTACAATGTTACTCAAGCCATGAAGGGAATGGTATAAATCTCTTTTAGTGTTGATAGCTCAGAAAACTCTGATTTTCTGCTTTGAAAAGTTTTGAATTGCCTGAGTGTCTACTTCTCACATTTGTCAGGTGTTGTATGTTTATTAAAAAAAAAAAAACACCAGTAATCTTACTCATTTACTTACTTTCAGTGTGATACAAAATATAAAAATAAAAATAAAATAAAATAATGGTCCAAAAGATAGAGAATAGATCTTTCTTTTTTGTTGTTGTTGTTGAATTGGAGGAAGTAAGTATTGATACGGGAATTTTGAGGTTTCTGGACCATGGACCAATGTACACAATGTAAAATATGATGCAAGAATTGGGATTTCTCTGCCAGTGAATCAATATTTGTCAATGTACTAATAATTTTAGAGCATCCCTGGATTCCTGTCTTAAGAATTCAAAAAATTGAAGTCTGTAGACCAGAAGGTAAAGTTTCGAGAGATTTTAGTAGATTATGATAGAATTTAAGAGAAGGAAGGAAGACAGAGCTCATGCCCAAGAAACATGAGTGGGGTTGTCAGAAGTAGGGAAGTCCAGAACTTAAGAGTCGGAAAGGAGAGAGTACAAAGAGCTCCTGCTCATGAGAAGGCAAGATCAGGGAAAAGACCAGAGTATGGGGAGCCCCTGCCATGAAATGGCAACAGTGTGTAAGGCCCAGAATAAAAGATAAGGAAGGAGGAAAGAACACAAAAAGCTCCCAGTCATGAGAAGGCAGAAGCAGGTTAAAGCCCATCTCTAGAGACCTAAATTTGAGGTCATTTATAGGTTCTGAATTGGGACTGATCTAACCAGCCAAGATGCCAGGTTTTGAGATCTGACCCAGCTGACCACAAGGATAAGTTCAGGCTTATTCCTTCCACAAATCTCACTTCTGGGAAAGGGGAATTCCTGCCTAGGGAAGGAGTCAGGTTCCGTTTATGGAAAAACAGATCTAGGGAACTCCTTCAGGTATCAATAGATAAGGAGAAGATGTATCCATCTCTCTCCTCTAGCAAAATGGAGACTTCAAAGACAGGCTCAAGAACAGTCCCTGTTATTAATTTTCTTGGGAGGTGGGGTAGGTGGCTGTTACCTTAAACTGCTTCAGTATCACTTTAATATGTTGACATTAGAAATGATTTATGTTAGGATATTACTTCATTACTCTTCAGGAAAACATGGTCTTTCTTGAAATCACTAGTCACATTTGATTGCCTAATTTATATATTCTATGCTTTTAGATTTATATATTTTCCTGTGAATTCAACATGGCATTTGGAAATTTTGGGGGGGACCAGAGGAACCATATATTTTATCTTAGGTACATCACTTCATACATAAAGGGAGAAATTAATAGAATATACATGCATATGTATATGCACATATGTGTGTATATGTGTGTGCCTGAGAGAAAGACACAAGAGAGTTATTAGTCATTCAGTAAAACTATAAACTGTCTCCTCCCTTCTAGAGTGGCCTATTTTGGATTAGATTGAATGACATCATTGGATGTTTTAGTTTTGCCTAGGTTATGGTCTTGATTTGGAAGCTGATCAACTGAAAATCATAAGATAAGGACAAGGCACTATCTTTACCATCATTTCTGACTGTTTTTTTAAATTCAGGGTCATATATATATTATATAAATTATATAAATATTTACACACATATATACATATATATATATATATATATATATATATATATATATATATATATATATATATATATATATGAATTTATCCATGAGGGGAAAGGGGGGGAGAGAATGGATGAACCAGGGCCTTTAGCCACTGCAAACAAATCCAGTTACTTGTGCCATCATGTGCATCCGGCTTATGTGTGTTCTAGGAGTCAAACCTGACTCCTCAGGCTTTACAGGCAAGCACTTTAACCACTAAGGCACCTTTTTAGCCCACAGAGTCCTTTGACATAGCACATAGTTGGTAGTAACAGTCTGTGATGGTTCCTCATGGCAAATAACAATGAGATCACTACAAACAATATTTCAAGTGATATATGTATATCAAGAAAGAATATGTGAATCTGTTAATTATATTTTTCCCAGCATTGTTAATATCTTCCCATCCATTTCAATCAGAATTAAAATTACATGCTGGTCTGGAGGGGGTGTTGTAGCCTAGTGGTTAAGGCACTTGCCTACAAAGCCAAAGAACCCAGGTGTCACATGCATCTGGAGTTCATTTGCAGTGGTTGGAAGCCCTAGCATGCCCATTCTCTCTCTTTCTCTCTCAAATAAATGAAAAAATAAAACAATAAACATAGATGCTATTACATCCAAATACTACTACTAGTAATATTTGTTAGACAGAAATACCTCAGTCTTGACTCATGCTTACTCTGTTTTAGATTCTTCTTATATTTGAAACTCATTTGTCTTCTGAATCTTAAGAAAATTGCTTTGTTTTTGCTTATTCTGTTAAAGGGAAAGTAAAAAATGTAAAAACCTGAGAGGTGTACAAAAATGTTTACAAAGCAGAAAGTACTTCAAAATAAATTATTTAAGAGCAAAAGTATTTTAAAGCATTCAAATTTAGATGATTCATCTTTAAGAAAGAATAGGATTTTCTTGACATTTAAGTATGTAAACAAAACCCTTACCTAGTTCTTTGCAATTTTTTAGAAATTAAGTTATTTTCTATAAGACATTGTCAAATTTTCATTTCCACAGGTTTTAGACCAACCCCAGATCAAAATCATTTTGTAAACAGTTGAATCTCTATAGAACATAAATAGCCTTTTCCTTGTCTTTTTTGGTAGGGTCTCACTCTAGCCCAGTCTGACCTGGAATTCACTATGTAGTCTCAGGTTTGCCTTGAACTCACTGATTCTCCTACCTTGGCCTACAGAATGCTAGGATTAAAGGTGTGCATCATCATGCCTGGTGATAAAAAGAATTTTTCTTATGATCTAAGCAATACAGTGTACAAGGATTTGCGCTGAATTAGGAATCATAAGTAAAATAGAGATAATGTGAAGTATATGAGAAAGTGTGTGTAAGTCATAAGGAAGTACTACACCATTCTACACCAGGTACTCGTTCATCTATGAATGCTGGTATTATAGGAGTCCTGGAGCCAATGTCTGTACCATAGATACTGAAGAACACATGACTATCAAATTTAAAATATCTGTAGCAATTCAGAGATGTGATACAAATACTGATGATTTTATTTTAGGGATATATGAAACATATTCTAACTATGTAACTTTTGTCTTCTTACATCTTTCATTTTTGTATCTACAAAGTATTGTCAGTGACAGTGGCAGCAGCTGACTTTTTATCTATAAGCAATCAGAATATTTACCTGATTTAAACAGTATCTGTGAAAATTTGATGATTCCAGCTATAATTATATACCATTGGGTAAAGTAAATAATTTGTAAATTTATAAGGATGTCATAGAACGCAAGTTAGCAGACCCTGAAAATTTGAATATGGATGCTGAATAAATAATCATGTGAAAAGTATAAATACAGTTATATTTAAAAATGCAGAAATCCATGCAAGAATTCAGCTGCTTGATAACTTACTAGGCAAATTTATCATTAATGAGAAAGGATTTTTTTTAAAAGACTTAAGATTGTATAAATGCTTTTTACCTAGAACTAATGGAAATAATTGGTAAAGTGCTTAATCAAGTCCCACATGGAACTGAATAGGAACTGGTGGATTGAAAATGTAGTCTGTGTGAGTAACCCAACAAGTTAGCAGAGTTCTCTTTACAGAAAGAAACAAAGATAGCAGTAATTAATGACCCTGACTCTGTGCCAGAAAAGCTTTCTTCTGACAACTCCAACTTAATTAAAACTTAAGACATTTCAATGGGCTCCGAAAGCCCCTGATGGGGTGAACTCTTGCAGACTCGTGAGAAAATTTTGTAAATTAAAGGGAAAGATGTGTGTTACCACTAGTGCCATGACTCTAATCCCTGACAGTCAAAGAATCTATTTAGTTCAGGCCTTTTCTTTTAACCATCTCACACCTGCAGGCTTCCTGGCACTTCCTCTGCTCCAGGGAAGGCAGTTTTTTTGTGTTTTTCGGAAGATCAGATAAGAGAAGCCTTGCTGTTCCTTTTGTTTTTGTGCATTGTTCATTAGCCTGAGAGTGTTGCAGGCACACTTGCTATGCTTGGCTTGCTCCCGAGTCGAACATAGCATGAAAGCCTTCAGTGGTATATAACATAGGGTGAAGATGGGTTGGTGGAAAAAGTAAATGTGTGTGTGTGTGTGTGTGTGTGTGTGTGTGTTTTCCTAAATGTGAAAGTGGCTCAAATTAAAACTCACAGTTGATGGGGCAGTCTGAATGGTTGTGGCCTGCTGTTCTTAAGACAGGGGAATGACAAGAAAAGGGGTTCTGTGCTAGACAGTGCAGACTTGAGACACCAGGAAATACATTGTTAGATAGCCCTTGCTCCTTTCATTGGTACCACTTTAAATTCCGTTGAATCAAAAAGCATGATTCTCAGTGGTTGTGGAAAAGAGGCATATTGAGTTATAAAACACGACATGCAGAATGCAGTGATATATTTATTAATAAGAATACCCCAAAGTGCAATCTTAGAAATGACGTTGGTGGCATACCTATTGAAGTGATTGTTCCTTGATTTACATGAGAAAAATAAAAGGAGTTTAATTTCTCTTCCCTTCTCTCTGGATTGTGTCTTGGTGTTTTATAATCACAAACACACTACCCCAGTAAGCCCTGAGGAAGACTGCCTCCCACACATTCGCATGTCCTGTGGCTTGGGAAGAATCAGATCTGGTCATTCCGATTCTAGGATCAGTTCTTGGATGATGTCTTCCCTTTTAGACCTGACTTGAGGCTGGTGTGTTTGAAGGGCACAGAAATGTTCATGTGTTGATCTAAGATTTGCTATTTCTCACATTGTCCCCACAAAGGAAAGGAAGCCGGTCTGCAGGTACTCAGCAATCTGCTCTTTTGCATCTTTCAGGTCTTTGTAGGCTGAGGTTAAATATGCAGAATTTTGTCATCTGGAGGTGTGGAGCCATAACTTGGATGAGTTGTGCTGAATTTCTCTTTTGAGGAAATGAGAATGATCACATGCTTTAATGTCTTACAAAAATGTTGAAAATGATGCTTTAGAATGGAATATCACTTTGTTCAATTAAAAAATAGATGCTAAAACATCTTCCTATGAGAATTAAATACATGATGTATAGATGTCGTCATTTAGTGTTTGGAGACACTCACCAGTGAGCTATTCCATTTTTTTTTAACTAACCACTTTCACATGCTAAAAAGCAAAGGGATGCAGGGGGAGGAAGGTAGAATCAACACGTTTGATCCTATATATAAAGTTTTTGTTTGTTTGAATTTCAGAATACTAACCCTTATCCAACTAATCTAGGAACAAATAAATGCCACCTGTGCCCATTTGTGTATTTTAAAAGAAGCATATAAAATATTTTGGTAACTTACTGAAACTCATATAGTTTATATTGAATCATAGCTATTAATATATTTTCTCGTTGTTGCTATTCTTATATGGGCAGTTTCCTTGTTTGAATGGAATTGAATCACCCCAATTAAAATGGGGGGAAAGTTTTTTTAAAAAATAAACTACTGTAACAGAATATGTTGGGGAGTTGTAAAAGTTTTTCCATTGAAAAAAATCAGAATTTAAGAGGATCTTGTTACATGCTGAGGGCAGAAATCAGAGTCAGCAGAGCTTGCGAAAACAGATTTTTTTTTTTTTTAAAGCAAAAATTTGTTGCGGGTCACTGTGAATGGTAAAAAAGAAAAAGCTTCGCATCAGAGTGTCTGTTTTGAATTAGATTAAACTTCAAATTAAGTTACTTAACTTTTTAGTGTATCTAACATATAATTAAGAGAAACATTTTTGTTTATAGAAAATGTAAGTTTATTCCATGCATGCAGATTTATGGAAAAT
>NC_059103.1:147472275-147559775 GCF_020740685.1 Jaculus jaculus
TGTAAACTAATCCTCTTTAACTCACAAATACTGAAGGTCAAACTTTTATGTATTGTTTTCTATGTCTTGAAATATGATCATTTTTAAGATGGTGATGTCTGTTAAGGTATAAAACATTCCTAATCATCCTTGAATTAATTTTCTCAGAATTGCTGTAGTCCAGTCATTAGTCAGCCCCTGGTGACTCCCCATGGTTGTATCAAAGGAAACAAGGAGTGCAAGAAAGAAGTTAACTCATTCGATAAACCAAATGATATCAGTGAGGAAAAATCCTTGTAATAAGGATGGTGTTTTAATAACCTATGTCATATCATTTTATAAGTCCCTTGCTAACACTCCTTGGGTTAGCAGTTTTGAATTCATTAGAAAGAAATTTTTTCCTCTAATTTCTTTTTTAACAGTTGGCTCTTATCTGGCCTTCTCATACTTGGTGTTGGAAAAATGCCAAAGGGTTCTCAAGGCGTGCAGGATGAAACATTGCAAAGGCACTGCTTTGTTTTTCAGAGACAGGAGTAGATACTACAAGATAAACAAATATTTTCACAGGTCTAGGTAAAGGCAGACATTGTTTGGAGAACATGGCAATGCTAAGGAGTAGTTTCCTGGCAATGACCAGATACAGCATTCTTGAGGATGCTTGGGAGTTCTGTTGTCTTTATTTCCAAGTTGAAGTGAGAACTACTTGTTTTAATTTAATATTAAATATTAGATTCGGTTTTATAAAAAATATGCTTTATCACTTGATTTGGCTTTGCATAATACCTTGGTTTACCTAATTCTAGAGGATTTTAATTTGTGCAGGAGGAGGAAAATGGTTAGTACATCAGATGTGTGTGGACAGTAATGTACATATTTGCAGCTTGCTGATTGATGAGTGGTATGATTGAGGTTAATTGGTTAGTCCATGACTTCCATTTTTGCCAAGTTATGTTAAATTATGACTTTTAAGCAGAGCTGTAAACTATTTCTTTATTATTTGTCCAGTGGTTTTCATTGCTTTATTTTCTTTATCCATTGTTTTTAGGAATCATTTTTACCTTCAACTTTATTTCAAGGGTGATTTGTCTTAAGTGGATCTATACCTTATAATTTATTCATTTTATTATTAATGAAATGCAATAGGAAATTCTGTGTATTTAACAAACTTTAAGTGTGCAAAGTCTTTCCTATAATTAGATTCTTCCTCTTTACTATTTGTGTTACTAGAGTTTAAACCCAGGGCATCATACATGGTAGGAAAGAACTTCACCACTGAAGTATACCTCCAGCCCCTCATTATTAATACATTTTAGATCTTGGGATAAGATCTTAATAAGTTGCCTGGGAAGGCCTGAAACTTGCAATCCTCTCACATTTGCTTTCCAAGTAGCTGGGATTGCCAATGTATGCCACCAAGCCAGGATTAAGTTTTCATTAATGTAATTTCTTATGTGTACTCTATGACTATGTTCAAAAATGGCAAAATTATCAAGTTAGTAGAAAAACTCATAACTTAGAATAATTAGAGGATAGAAAAAGCACAGGCATAATAGCTAAGCTTTTTCACTTTTCTCTTGATTGTGTTGGCATTGTACATACATAATTTAAGAGGAAGATATTTTTGAGGTATTCGATTTTGATTACTGTGCAGAATATGCCTTAAACATAAGCATTTCCCTTGATATTGGCTATAAGCGAATTTCTAGCAATGTTTAAACATGTGATGATAAAATATTTCCAGTGGCATTTCCTGACCAGGGAACAGCTGTTACAATGGCTTCCAACATTGAGTAAGTAATAAGAGATGTGTTTGGTAATGTAGATTAGCAGGAAACTCATCATCATGCCAGGAGTGCAAGTTTTAGATGGATACATGAACCTTCCAATATGACTCTTAGCCTTCAGTAGAATTCCACAAAGTATATTGAGTATAGTTTAAAATGTTTAATTTCAGATGGATTTCAGAAAACAATTTATTCGACTTCAATGGAATTTCCATTTTACTAGCTGTAATCTCAAATATGTAAATAGTAGCCAAAATTTTCTTTCTTCTTCTTCTTCTTTTTTAAATTTTCCCCATTACTTCTTCTAGCATCTTTTGCCAAACCTGGAGAGCTTGTAATTACCTCTGTACCAAGCCCAACAAGCTCATCAGCAGCAGAAGGTAAACATAATAGATGTGAGGAATTCTGGAGATTTATGAGGTTAAGCATTTTTGAAATGTACACTCTGTCTGGCTATACTTGTACCCGGCTACATGTGGACTCTATGAATTGAAAATGTTATAAATGGGGCATCACTTACCTCTTGTTAAAAATAAACATTTAGAAACAAAAGACATTTTCTGCATGAACATTGAAAGCATAACTTGCAGTTTGAAGGTAGGAAGACAATAGAAATCAAAAAGAAATAATGAGTACTTTAAACCTCCCACTTCTAATCTTGGAATTTGATAGGAATCCGTTTTCCTTGATTTAGAATTTGGAAGTTTTATCTTCCTACATCTTCTTATACTTCTTTACTCTCCATTTACAATTTTGAGAAACAGCTGGATATCTGTACAAAACCTCCCAGCAATATCAGCAACTTCTAATGAAGACTATTGACACTGCTGACATTTGGCATGATGTACTGCCAAAAAGGAAATTAAAAACTACAAGCCATTATCCTAAAGACCATCTGTTTATGAAAATAGTTAATTTTACATCACCGTTGAGCATAAGAATGACCCCCTGGTGAAGGACAAGAGTGTGCATCTCTCATGATCACCGTAGTTTCATTGCTTGTTAAAATGATCCTTTATCTTTTTCAAGGGTTCTGTTGATATTAATTAATCGGCCTTAATTCTCTGAACATCCCTGGCTCTAGAGTACAAGATACACTTCCATGATAGTATTTCTTCTGCATCTGTTCCTTAACATATATCTGGCTGGAGGAG
This sequence comes from Jaculus jaculus, assembly GCF_020740685.1. Classification (NCBI taxonomy): domain Eukaryota; kingdom Metazoa; phylum Chordata; class Mammalia; order Rodentia; family Dipodidae; genus Jaculus; species Jaculus jaculus. The sequence continues at coordinate 147,475,193 of NC_059103.1, forward strand.
AGAAGCATAGCATTAGAAGAGCACAGACAGACCACCAGTTCCTTCTTTTATTTACCCGTACCATTGCCACATGGTGAGCCTCTAATCGTAGCTGCAAATTTGTCATGGCCTTAGGAAATGGCATCATTTTCAAGGACTGGCATCAGTGGTAGTATGGATCTCCCATTGAGAACATCACTCTTACCTGGATCATCTTCCACTGCATGCTAAAAGGAAGAAAGAGCCTAGGATGGGGGTGCATACTTTTATTTCCAGTACTAGGGAGGCTGACATAGGATAATCACAGTGAGCTCAAAGCCAACCTGAGACTTCACAGTGGATTCTATGTCACCCTGGGCTAGAGCAAGACCCTACCTCTAAATAAATAAATGAAGGAAGGAAGGAAAAAAGGCAGAAAGTATTATGTAGTAAAGTCATTTTAATGGAAGCACCTCTGACTTTGGAGAGGAACAGGCTGCAAGCTGTCCTGAATAATTCATTTGATTTATTTCAACTCAAGACCTTTGCTTGGTGGTTTGTGTGTGTTTTTTTTTTAAATTTGTTTGTTTGTTTTGTTTCTCCTGAATAGTTGTTCTCCAGGACTCTTCTAACCCTAGCTTATTGCCACAGTTGCAATGCTAGAATAGCAGATCCTGTTATGGTTTTCTTCTCCCCCCTTTTTTTTTGGCGGGGGGTTGAGGTAGGGTTTCACTCTGGCCCAGGCTGACCTGGAATTAACTATGTAGTCTCAGGGTAGCCTGGAACTCATGACGATCCTCCTACCTCAGCCTCCCAAGTGCTGGGATTAAAGGCGTGTGCCACCACGCCTGGCTTCTCCTTTTTTGTATGTGTCTGTGCATATGTGAAGAGTGTATGTATGGTATGGTGTGTGGTGCATGTATGTGCAGATGTACATTCTTGTGTACATGTGGATAGAGGCTAAAAGAGAATATCGGGTGTCCTTTTCTTACATTTCATTTGTATATTTCTTGCCTTGAGGTGGAAGTCTTTCCCTCAACAAACCAACCCCTGCAATTCTCTGATATCCTCCCCCACTCATGAACTAGGGTTACAGACACCATGCCCGATTTTGTACATTGGTTCTGGAAAGTCAAATATATTAATCTCCATCATTAGAGGACCTCTGCTTGTGCAGCAAGTACTCTTAATTGTTGACTATCTCCTTAGCCTTTCTTTTCTTTTTCTTTTTTTGTCAAAATGGTAAATTTTTTTGTCTCCCCAGACTATGAACATAGGAAAAATGAATGCTTATTATCTACATCCCATGCAATATTTATAAATATGTGTGTGTGTTTTAAAAGTACTATGCTATCTTTCAGTATAATAGTCAAATAAATATATTTCAAAGAATAATGTAAAATATACATTATTGAAACAATAATTATTAATGAAACCAAGATACTGCTTTGAAATTTCTGTTATATTTTAAAACAAAGTAAAAATAATAATTTTTCTGGTCTAATTTTCATGAGGCTTCTATATTTCAGTATGACATATAGAGATGATATAGGAATTTGGGGTTCCTTGTACACCAACACACAGATAATTTGGGGTGTTCCTGGATCCCTGTCTTATGAATTTGAAGAATAAACTCCACAGACCAGAGAATAAGGTTCAGAAAGATTTTATTACAGCTTAAAGCTTTAGGAGGATGAAGAGAAGGGGTTTTAAGCCTAGAACATAACAGAAGGAAGCAAGATAGAGCTCATGATCAGAAAGGCAAGAGGGGGTTGAGAAGCCCACCTCAAGACTCAGATGAATTTTTTATTTTTAATGGGGAATGGTCACATGAGGAAGACTAGGTCTGTAGGTTACTAGGGACAAGGACCAGATTTTATAGCTTTGTCAGTAATCTTAGGTAAAGATTAGAATTCCTCTCCTCTAGAAAGTATACAAGCTTAATCTAGAAATCTTTTGTGGAGAATGCAACATACAGGCTTTTGCAAGTTTAGTGACATTTCCTGCTTTTAGTCAAGGAAAGCCATTACTTTTGGGGTTCTGTTACCCTGATTGCCTAGCCAATTTCTGTCTGCTTTCACAGATAGGTATGTTAAGATTTCTCAGACAAATTAAGTAGCCAAGTGTGTACCATTTTGTAGTGTTTATGTGTGGCTCTCATGTGTTATTGTTTTCTCACAGAATTACTCTTTAGCTATTTCCTCTTGTCTGTGAAGATGATGTACAGAGGATAAAACAGTACAATGGTGGCAAGTCAACTTCTAAAACAAATCAGCCTTCTGTGCACGTGCTGTTCACATTATTGATTCTGCTCTATTCTTTGTGTACAAACTTCCTTTAATTTCTTTCTTTTTGGGTTGATACTTCACGAAAACCTACCACTTGTTTATTATCATTGTTATGTTTTAGATAACAGTAAATTTCAGGCTATGTTTAGGTATTTCTCACTTCAGTTATCTAAGTTTTACTAGATTTAGACTGGTTGTTGACTCAGAAAATGAAAATTAATGTTAATATGCTATCAATATTAATGTAGATGTTGAACCAACACTGGTCCCTAATGTATGTAAGAGCAAGTACTTTTTACCTTGATACAGAAATTTATGAGATTTAATATACATTCTAATCTGTCTTTTCACAGCTCTAGACATGGGTGATGTATTGATGTAGAAGCCACTATCTTCTTTTCCTCCTCATACACTGTAATAGAAACCCATCAATGGCTAAACTCCAATCTAATTATTTTGGGGACAAATAGAATATACAGCAGGAATATTGCTTGGTTGCCTTTAGACTTAAGGTCTATGACACATTTAAACACCCAAGTAGCCTGTAATTAAAGAAAACAAGAATCCTTCAAAAGTCCATTCTTAGGCATACCAATTTTTTTCTTCAATGAAAATTCTCAATTTTTATTACATACTAATGCCATAAAACACTGGATTACTTTTATTTCTGCCTCCCACATTGCCCCTCAGGCTATCACAAGAGCAGGTGGCAGTGTGTATATTATTTTCCTGACTATATTTACTTGATCCAATATGCTGCATTACTTAAATAGCAAAATCCAACCAAAATTGTGAAATAACCAAGCCTCAGGTAATGAAATCAACTATTTAAATTTAGGACTACCTTTTAATCTAGGATATATAATGATTAAAAATTCAACATCCTATGTTAATCCAGATTAACATAATTTATGATCATCAGAGCCAAAATGTTAATTGTATTCACATAAACTTATAAGGTAAACTATTTCTCTCTAGAGTAATTTCCTATAATGAAGAATATTGGAATATTTATGAGACTAGGCCATAGGGAGTCAACTGAATTTTATTTTCTTTGGGCAGCAACAACATAGCTGAAGTTCTACACGTTAATGATAAATACTTCTGATATTCTAAGTTTTCTTGAATAGACTTTGCAAATGTTGTCTATGGAATATGCAGTAGCACAGTGTTCTGTGCCACTTAACCCTGTGATAGAAACTGAAAACTGGTAAAAACCTTAGATGCATATATTTACCAGAAAATATTATGTTAGAAATAATGTCATGGGGAGGAGTAGACAATTTTCAGAATAAATGTTATAAATTTGCCAACCTACTTAAATTTCCTACAAGTGGCTCTTCTTTTCTGAGAGTAGTAATATAGAGCCTAAATTGTTACCTTATGTTTCCATGGGATAGATTTGTGACCACTGACACTTATAATCTACAAAAATTACAGTGATTATGAACATCAACATACTTGACAACAGCTAGCATTTTAATTTGAAATACCGAGACTTTAAGAAGACACTGGACATTAAAACCTTGCCCATAGATAGCAATGGCCAAACTAGGTAGAGAAATAAAGCAATTGTTAGTAAAGGCAGCATGGTTTTCTCAGGTATGTGGGCAGTTCTAGTGTAAGTGCACTTGGCTTGCATGTTCCCCCAGCTTTACCATATGGAGCCTTTGCTCACTGGCTATCTGTTAGAGGCCAGTCAATCTGGATTCATTGTGGATAATAACAAAAGCAAATGATTATTTTTTTGCCTTTGGATTCAACTCAGGTATTTCTCTAAGTATAACTGGGATCAAAGCGTCTTGCCATTCTTGTATTGCAGATGAGGAACGTGATGCCAAGAAAGATAAACACTATCTACAGTCTTACATAGCATCTTTAGACCAATTAGGGAGTAGGCATTTGAAAAGTAGCCTGACTCCAGAATCTATGACTTTAACTGTATTATGGACATTGACACTCTACAAGAAAGTATATTTTAAGAAAAAACTATGTACCCTAAGATACACATGTGTAATATACCACACACACACACACACACACACACACACACACACACACACACTAAATGAAGTATTCTCATGAACCCACCCACTCCCTACTATTTTGAATAAGTGACAACATTCTTTTCTACTATCATTCTCATTAGGGAAAATATGGACATTATATATACTGAACAGTTATATGTGGTGTACATAACATGAAGTCAGACATTACTCACCAGGAATTTACTGTTTGAGCATTGTGTACAAGCAATGTGATAATATGAGCAATGGAAATATTTTTGAGGATAATAGCTTTGCATAAGTTTAAGAACTGTAATGATATAGAGTGATATATCAAATTCTATCAAAATTTTAAAGGTTTCTTATTCTAATAATGATGCCTTTCATAGCACATAATATAAATAAGACTTTTTTTGAGGCAAGCTCAACAAACTTTCCTTTTCTAAATTTTTTTTATTTATTTATTTATTTATTTATTTGAGAGCGACAGACACAGAGAGAAAGACAGATAGAGGGAGAGAGAGAGAATGGGCACGCCAGGGCTTCTAGCCTCTGCAAATGAACTCCAGACGCGTGCGCCCCCATGTGCATCTGGCTAACGTGGGACCTGGGGAACTGAGCCTCGAACCGGGGTCCTTAGGCTTCACAGGCAAGCGCTTAACCACTAAGCCATCTCTCCAGCCCAAACTTTCCTTTTCTTATGTGAGAGAATGAGAGGAGAAAGATCAAGAAATGGGGGGGGGAGAAAAAGAATTGGTTCTCTAGGTCCTCCAGCTACTACAATAGAACTCTAGATGTGTGTGCCCCCTTGTGCACATGTGTGAGCTTGTATGCTTGCATCACTGTGTCTGGCTTACATGGAACCTGGAGAGTTGAACATGAATCTGTAGGCCTTACAAGCAAGCACCTTAACTACTAAGCAGTCTTTCTAGCCCTATAACCAAGTTTTCTATTAATATATCCTGAAGTGTAACATCTATGCATAAGATATATGTAAGGAAATATTCTATCTTCTTAGCCAAGTAGTGCTGGGAATAAATTCGAGGCCTCATGCATGGTTGGCTAGCATTCTACTGCTGAGATAAATCCCCATCCCATCAGCTAACTTTCTACATAAGATATGATAATCATAACATGAATACATAATGAGAAAATCAAAGTAATAGAATTCCCATAGATGAACTCTGAACAGGGATCACCAATTGCAACTTGAAGGTAAGAAGTTCTTTGGCAAGAGAAGGCTTTGTTGACAATGTTGTTGAAGGTAAAAGGGTCAAGACTGCGTCTACCATTGTGGGGAAAAGTTCAAGGCATGAGATTTATTAGCAGTCTCCAGTCATAGCATTAATTGCTGTCATTTTGGGGAACATCAAATGATCAGCATATTTATTTTGCCTTAGATGGCTAGTCAAATCTCCTAATTTAGGGGTTATATAATCTCTTTTCTTATAAATACCATAATCAGTACAAATATATTCATAGTATATGTCCCATGTTTTAACTATTTTAAATGATGTTTCAATGCAGAAAAGATTAAATTACTATTTATTGTTATACTATTGGATAGAATCCAACCAAATGAAATGCCTTTGCATTTCAGCACAATATAAGAAGAGTATGTGATAATTGAGTGGTATGGGATGAGTAAAATCAGGATAATGGGAACCTAGAGAAAGTAGCTAATGTGTAAACCTGAGAGAAAACAAACAAGGGTAGGATGTGAGAGCTTGCAATAGGGGCAGGATTTCAGAACTGGGAGAAGGAAGTGGATGGGTAATGAGCCTCTAGATGAAGGAAAGCCTGGTAAGCAAAGGCTCTGAGTTTGAAACCACAGGATATGTTAAAGAGGTCAACACTGTTGTTTGGTCAAGAAACAGGGTACATGATTAGAAATCAAGTCTGAAAGCATGAACTGGGCTTAGGAAAGACCATTAATGGCTAATAGTGATGATGAAGGTATTAGACTTGCATTAAATAAGCTCTGTGTGGCAGTTACCATTTTTAAGTACAATATACACATATGTTCAATTATTCTTCACTTTGATGGTAAACAGGAGATATTATCCTATTCCCTGTTTTACAAAGGGATAAGTTGAGGGTTTTTTCCAGTATAAATGACTTTCTTGATAGTTTATGAAAGTTGCAGTTATCAAGATCATTGAGGTCTAAGGAATTTGGAATCTTTTTATTGAGGGAAGATACTGGGGTGTAAAATACTATAATAGACCATGGTAGGCAATATTATTTATTCTTTAACTATAGTTTTAATATGTACCACATGTTTACGTCTTATCATATTGTTCACTATGTTGTCTATATTTCCAGAAATACAATTATTCCTCTTCCCCCACCTCCTCCTGCACCTTCTCCTTATATCCTATGTAACTTTTAATTTATTTATTTGAGAGAGAAAGAAATAGGCAGGAAGAAAGAGAGAGAGACAGAGAAAGAGGCAGAGAGAGAGAGAGACAGAGAGAGAATAGTGTGCCAGGGCCTCCAGCCACTGCAAATGAACTCCAGATGTGTGTGCCCCCTTGTCCATCTGGCTTATGTGGGTCCTAGGGCATCAATCCTGGGTCCTTTGGCTTTGGAGAGAAGTACCTTAACTGCTGAGCCATCTCTCCAGCTCTCCTACATAACTTTTAATAGGCTCTTTTCTCCCATTTTCCTCAAAATGTCAGTATGCATTCCACTCTACCCTTCATGAATGATCTCAAGTATCTCTTCTATGATACACTTCAACACTAAAATTAAATTTTCTTATTATCTTTATTGTTCCAATCCTGGTTCTTGTCTCTTGGTTTTGATTCCATTGGGTTTTGTTTTTAATACAACTCTAACTCTTTCTAATATAACTCACGATGTTCAACTTATAGTAGTGACTCTGCTGGATTATGGTTTCTGGATCATGTCTGGTCTAGCAGACTTTGGACACTGAAATGCCACTTTTGGGTTTTTGTAGACATGAGAGCTTATAAATGAGACTGAATTTCTCATGAATCAGTACTGTCTATAGTCACATTATGATATCTGTACAATATCATATCAACAGTGTGTTTTATCACAAAGAACCTGGTTTTGGGGCTTTTATATGTAAAGAAAAAAAAATAAAGATTGACAGTGTGATTTGAAACATCTCTATCACACCCACCAAAGCTCAGGGTCCATTGCAGAAGAGGTGGCAGAAAGAATGTAAGAGTCAAAGAAAGGGTACCACTGCTTACAAGGCAACTGTCCTGACAGAAATTGGCCTTGATATCCATGACCTCATTATGCTTAGCAATACCTACACAAGACCCTCATAACAGGAGGAAAAGATGATGACATCAAATTAAAAGGGAGACTAATGGAGAGAGGGAAGGAATATGATAGAGAGGAGAGTTTTGAAGGGGAAAGTAGAGGAAGGGAAGGAAATACCATGGTTTATTGTCTGTAAGTATAGAAGTTGTTAATTATATATATATGTGTGTGTGTGTGTGTGTGTGTGTGTGTCCATATGTACACACACACACACACATATATATATGTATGTATATGAGTGCTTGACCAGACTGAGTGAACAATTTTTTTCTTTTTCTTTTTTTTTTTATTAATTAGCTTTGTATTCAGCAAATACAGGCAGTTTAGTACCATTCTAAGGCTCATCCGTGACCTACCCCCTCCCCATTGGCCCCACCTTGTTTAGGTATATGGGCCATACATTGTGGAGTGAGCCTGCAGTTATGGATAAGATAAATGTCTCTGCATATCATGGCACAACATGTGGCTCTGACATTGTTTCCTCCCCCTCTTCAGCAAAATTTCCCTGAGCCATGCTGGGTTCATTTTTGGTCTGCTTCCATGATGAAGTATTGGGGGCCTCTGGGTCTCTGGCTCTCTGATTTGGTAGGAGTTGATTTTTCTTTGTGTTGATCTCATTCCCCCTTGTGCTGGTATCAGGTTCACCAGGAAAACAGCACCGTTGCTTGTTTCCCCAATTTTTCTTAGTTTCAGCTGGGGCCCTTTTGAGGTATGATGGGGTGGCTCTCTCGTTAGCATCTACATCTATCTGAAAAGGAGGGGATTCTCCAATGAAGAATAAGTTAGCACCAGGACAAATGAGATAACCTTTACTTTTTTATAGAGATTTAGTAGGTGTAGGCCCTCTTGTAGCCCAAGATTGGTGGTAGCTTGATAATGGAGAGTGGGCTTATGTTTGGATATGGATCTGACTTGTTTCTCAGCTCCAGCTATGGGTCTGGTACCACTGAGGGGATCAGTTAGCCAAATCAAGAGCAGTTAGTTCCCCACCATGGCTGTGTGCCACTATTGCACATGTGTGGGCATCACAACAGGTTATTTGCTGCTAAGTAGGTTAGACCATGAGTTGCTTGGACAGATATTGATCATTTTCCCCCAGTCGCCCATGTAGCACCTTCTGGCACTAGATGTGCTGACTGTCTGGGGACTGACTCTCTTCCAACTTCCAGCCATGCCATTCCATTTTACATGTCAAGGACATTAGATGTCTTCTGCAGTAGGGTCTTACCACTAACCTTTGGTGGGTTATCAAGTACTCTGACAGAAATCTGTCTTTCATTTAGGAAACCTTGTAGGTCTCTCTGATCAAAAGCACATTGTGGATGATAGCCACATGCTGGTACTGGGAGTTACAGGCTAGTGCCCACTAAGAAAAGAAGGAAAAAGATAACTAATATGCAAGAGCTAGAGAGAAGAGAGAAAAGAGAAGAGAAGAGAGAGAGAGAGAGAGAGAGAGAGAGAGAGAGGGGCTGGGAAGCTGTAGAAGATTAAGGTTAGTCTTCATCATACCCTCTTCAGTGTCTTGTGGTTAAGGTGTTCCCTCTAAGGGCCTGGTGAATGTTCAGCCATTTGGTCTGCCTTTTAGGAAGTAGAATTTTATGGTATCATTGCCATTTGGGTCTAGATTTGTGTTTCCCACTCCTCTGTTTCTCTCCCCTCCCTCCCTACCCATCCTATTGTCTAGTCCATGAGATGTTTTCTGGGTATGTAAGGTATCTTGGGTAGATCCAGGTTAGGGGCTATAGAAGAGTGAGAGTATGTGGCAATTTCTTTTCTGTGATTGGGTAAGTTCACCGAGAATGATCTGTTCCAGGTTCAACCATTTTTCCTCAAATGTCATTGTGTCAGTTTTTTCTTACTGCTGTATAGAATTCCATTGTGTAGATATACCACATCTTAGTTATCCATTCTTCTAATGATGGACATCTGGGTTAATTCCAGTTATTAGCTATTACAAATTGAGCTGCTACAAACATGGTTGAGCAAATCTCTCTGGCCTGTGGTTTGAAGGTTTTATGGTACATGCCCCGTAAGAGAATATCTGGGTCCATTGGTATCTCTATCGTCAGCTTTTTCAGGAGTCTCCATATTGCTTTTCAAAGTGGTTGTACCATCTTACATTCCCACCAACAGTGGATGAGTGTTCATACTTCTCCACATCCTTGCCAGCACTTATTTTCACTTGATTTTTTGATGTTTGTTTATGCTTGGGGTAAGGTGGAAACTTATAGTTGTTTTAATTTGAATTTCCCTGATGATTAGAGATGATGAACTTTTTCTTAAGTGTGTGTTTGCCATTTGTATTTCTTCCTCTGTGACCTGCCTCTTCAGCTTTTTGCCCCATTTTGTGAGTGGGTTGTTTGACTTCTTACTGTTAGAGTTTTGAGTTCTTTGTAGATCTAGAGATCACACCTCTGTCAGTTGGATAATCCGCAAATATTTTCTCCCATTCTGTGGGTAATCTATTGGCTTTGCTTATTTTATGCTTGTCTGTAAAGCAACTCTTCAGCTTCATGTAATCCTATTGGTTAAGTGACTGTTTAAGATCGTGAGCTACTGGGGTTTTGTTCAGGAAGTCCTTTTCCATTCCTATATCATGGAAAGTACTTCCTAAATTTTCTCCAGTAGTGTTTGAGTTTCTGTTCTTATATTGAGGTCTTTGATCCATTTGGACTTCAGTGTAGTACATGGGGAAATGTGTGGATCAAGTTTCAGTTTCCTGCATATGGTTATCCAGTTTGTCCAGCACCATTTGTTGAAGATGCTGTCTTTTTACCAGCCTATGTTGTTAGGGCCTTTGTTGAGTATCAAGTAGCTATAGTTGCCTGACCCAAAGTCTGGATCCTCAAGTCTATTCCATTGGTCTATACTCTGTTTTTATGCCAGTACTGTGCTGTTTTTATTACTATGGCTTTGTAATATAGCTTTAGATCAGGTATGGTGATGCCTCCAGAGGTATTTCTTTTGCTGAGGATATTTTTGGATTTGTGAGGCCTTCTGCCTTTCCATATGAAATTTGAGATCATGTTTTCTCTGTGATGAACACTGTTGGGATTTTAATTGGAATGGCATTAAATCTGTATATTGCCTTTGGTAGGATTGCCATCCTCACAATGTTAATTCTGCCTATCCAGGAGCATGGGAGGTCTTTCCATTTTCCCAAGTCCTCCTCAATTTATTTTTTGAGTGTTTTTATATTTTTGTTATATAGATCTTTCACTTCCTTGGTTAATGTTATTCCAAAGTATTTTATTTTTTTGTTGTTGCTATTGAAAATGGGACCATGTCCCCTATTTCTTTCTCTGTATCTTTGTCCTTTGCATATAGAAAGGCTGCATTTTTTTCTGCATTGATTTTGTATCCTGCTACTTTACTATTTGTAATTTTTAACTTAGCTATGTGCTGCCTAAAAAGTACTCAAAGTGTGAGATTGAGTGCTAGACTAAGTTGAATGAATCATTTGATTTGATCATTATTATAGCATTGTATAATCTTATAAAAGTTATCATATTGCCTTTGCATACTGTCCACATTGCCTTGATGATTAAATTGAATACTCCAATAAAAATAATTCATGAAAACATGTATGTTATATCAGTGTGTTCATTTGTATTCTGGTAAGTTTATAGCCAAGGTATCCATCATTATGTGGGTAGACAAAGATATTTGGTATTAAGTGACTTCCATTATGTCCTGGCTGTTAGCTCATGGAAGACTAAACTAACAATTGCAAAAGACCTCCAAAGAGCCATCAAGCATTTTGGCCAAAATCCACTCCTGGATGAGTAGGAATTAATTTCAAAGAGTATATCAACAGACTGTTCTGACTCTCTAAAAGATGGTAAGTAAACATTTTGGCTAAATTCTGCCTTTTGATTATAACATAATGGCACAATTTGAAAGAAACATTGTATGAAGTGCTCTAATGGGGAATCAGAGAGCAAAATTACCTCAGATAACAACTGAGCCTTAGATTACATGTTAGGCGAAAACTGAATTTTTTAGGGAATAAACAAGTGCATATCATAGTAAGCAATTCTTTTTAGCATTTTGCATTAATGAAAAAAAATAACTAAATGATTGCAGAAACTCAGTTTCACTTTATGCTATAAAGACAGTGCACTTAGCATTTTCAACCAGTTAAAATCAATTTGTATCAAAAGAAGCATTCAGGATCAACATAAATCTGCGGGTCAGAAGTATCTAGCTTATTCATCTCCATTAACCAATTAGTTAGAAAATTACCAAATCTTCATTTCAATTTATGGATTTGAGATCTGAATTATCTTGATTTGTTTAGGTAATATTTTAAAAGTTTAATTTCTGTGCTATTAGTGGAACTAAAATTAGCATTAAATAGTTTTAGATATAATAGCCTGTTCTAGTAGTGTCCTTTTAGATAGTCATATAAATATGTCAATATATGTGATCAATCACTTATAAAAATATTTTTTTGTTTTAATGCTCTTCAGCACCTTCTGAGACATTCATTTATTATGTAAGGAAGTTTTTGAATCTCATTTAAAATGTGCAACATAACTTTAATTTTGTTTCAGAGTTGATTTCATATGACCTATCACAAATCCTGAAACATTCTTTTCCTCATTACTTTGTAATTTATGGCAAAATGTGAGTTGCTCAATTAATGCATATGTATGTTTGAAAGTTATAAGGCTTGGAAGAGTTATCCTATCCATATATAAATAAATATTAATATTATATTAGTTTTAATATAATATTAATAGATATTAAGAAACTATGTATAATTAACTGTTCTAAAAGTATACTTAATACTAAAAGTTGCTCAAAACTTTTCAATCTTTTCTAATAACACCACTACTACTAATATAAATAATGGATTTTTGGCTCTTTACCCTGTGTCAGGATTGGGATAGACTGTAATAACTAAAACCTCATCATGACCAAATTTCATTGAATCTTGTAGATGTTTGTTTTTCTTTTAATGATTTTCATTAATTAATTAATTAATTAATTTCTTTATTTATCAGAGACAGAGAGAGGGAGAGAGAGAGACAGAGTGAGAATGGGCATACCTGGGCCTCTAGTCACTGCAAACAAACTCCAGACATGTGCACAACCATGTGCATATGGTTTATGTGGGTAATGGGGAATCGAACCTGGGTCCTTAGGCTTCACAGGCATGAGCCTTAACTGCTAAGCCATCTCTCCAGACCTTGTTGCTGTTTGTTTCTTATTGTATGAAACTGAGGCATATATATTACCTAATTTAACAACATGATATATTTGAAAATTGATGGACTAGGCCCTTTATACAACATACCTTCTATTTACTTGTTACCAACTATCAAAATAATGAATTATTGTTCAAATGATTTTACTGAAAAGCTAAGAGTATAGTACACAAAAATTTAAAAAGTAAGTTATTGTTGAGAAATATTACATTTTCATAAAAGGATTATTAGCTTAAGATAAGTTTTATAACAAGGTAAAAAGGTTTAAAAATTATTACCTCAATAAGAGAAATGCTTCCTTCTGTACTAGTGAACCAATTTAGACTTCTATAATTGTGTCAGAGGAATGCAATGTCTTTGGTTCTGGGTTTGGAGACTTATAGAGCCAGTGTCATTACCTATCATTTTCTTTAACATTTTCCCCCATAATGTAAAGGAGAGCTCATTTAACATTTAGCAGTGAATTCCAGGTTGGAATAATTCAGTTACAGAAGCTTGCTACCTTTTGGGTTCCCAAGGGCCAAGTTTGAGTTTCTACTCAGCCTGGCCTTAACAACGGAGGAGGATGGATTACTGGGGTCTGCCTTGGTTGAGTAACAGCAGCTCAACCAGAAAAGAATTTTTAAAGGGGCCAAGAGACCTCTGCTTTTCAGTTTTCTTTTTGGTAGACTGTTTCTTACTAAGATTCTGTAAAAATTAGTTGATAACTTCTATTATGTAATATTTTAGGATGATTTGCTAAGACAAAGATGAGCAGAAAATGGATAGGTGTTTGTTTAAATATATTCAAAAAATTCTTTTGTCTTTCAGCAAAGTAAGTTTTTCTCTACTGTTCACTGGGGTCCCCTTTTCAGTTAGCCAGGTGGTTTTGTTGTTATTATTGTTCTGTTTTCTTTTCTTTTTTTTCTGAATTACAAGAAATGTGAGATCCTACTTTGCAAGTTCTTAAACAGACCACCCCGTACTATTCAGTCTGGCTGTTGAGAGATGACTATCCACCTTTGCTTATACCAGGGGCTTTGGCTGCTTCAGTATGATGCGTTTAAGAACTCTGGCATTCCTCTGTAAAGTAGATGGTTTCCTGCCCTTCGCTGTAGCAGTCTATTAAGATAATTGGGAATACTTATATGTAGTTTAACAGTGAGTTTAGAAACAATATGAACATTAGCTGAAAAATAAATTTGAGGTCATATTTTTATGTCCACCAATTTTTTTCAAAGTGTCCATGTTGAGATGTTTTATGCTTTACAACAGAAATACTGACCTTATTTAAGGAAGACCATGGAGCAGGGCAAGGATGCAAAATCAATCACCATGAGTATGTAGAACTCAGGTTATTTGAGGCTGGGAATATGGCTCAGGGGTTAAATGAAGTAGGATGTTCATTTTAGCCTAGTTCTTCATTGGGGAAACTCACATAGCACCTCAGGGATGCTGTTTCTTTATCTGCACAATGAAGTCTGTAGGCTTAGAAATCTTTAGTTTCTGCAATTCTGTGACTAGTAATATTTTACTTGCATACAGCAATGTAAAAGCTTTAGCATGCAATAAATTTTCACAATTTACCATGAAAAAACTACCCTTTTATACAGACCCCTTTTATACCAGTTAACATATGACATAGTATATATGAATGTCCATCAGAACTTCCATATCTGTATTTAACTACATAACTATGATACCTTTAAAATTGCAGATGTAATTTACATCAGGTGGTAACCCACATCCATTTTTTCTGATGGAAATTTTTAGGATCAGTAACAAATACAAATAAACTCTATTGGTACATGTCTAGAGCTCTGGTTTAGCCTTAGCTTTTGTGCTGTGAAGAGCATTTCTATCACATACAACAAGAAATTCTGAGGTGAACACAAGGTCAATTCATGATGGGCAGATGTGTCACTGGGGTGTATGTGGGGGAGTGGCGTGAGCCAAAAAGAGAACAAGGAACAGACTCTTGTCAACAGACCCCATAGTTTAGAAGTAATTATGGAGCCATGCAGGTGTCTATTAAATTAACTGACAATAAATCTTGGTTTCTCTTTAACTATTGTGTAGGTTTCAAAGTTCCGTGCCTCAAAGGGTGAAAAACAAACAAACAAAAAACAACGAAAAGAAAATGACTTCAAGGTTAATGACCAAAATGGCTCAGCCCCAATATGAAATTTATGTGTTGTTTTAATTTGAATTTATTATTTGTGTCATTATTAATTCAACCATTAAAAAGGTTATTGTTTAATAATTCTCAAAACCCAATGTTACAAAAGCGATGTTTCTGGTTGAAGGACAGGTCGAGAGTTAGACCCTTCAGTGCACCCGCAGCTCTTGGCCTGTCAGAAGTTGCTTATTCCGGAGAGCGCCTGATGCAGAGTTCACCTTCATGGCACTTTAGGAACACCAAAGTGGTAACAAGGTGCCCAGGGCTCCGTTGTCCACTGGTTCTTCAGCAGAGCAACTAATTGCAGGTAAACTTAGCTAGGGACTGACATTTCTCCCAGCTCCTCCGTCTGCTCTCTTTTGACACCCCTGCCATTAACTGTCATTTTCCTTTAAATATACGGTGGATCTGAAAGGCCAGCTCCACATCACATCATCTCAGATTAGGGGCAGTGCCTTTGAGTTGAGCACTGTTTAGGTGTCAGAGAGAAGTCACCGACCTCTCTGGAACCACATTGCCGCAGGGCCTTAATTAGCAGTAACTCCAGCCATTACTGAGGCCGGCAGAAAGGAGAACACATCATTTCTCTACTTAGGAAGTTAGTGTCTGACCTAATAACTTGTCCAAACTCGCAGGACCTATAACCACACAGTAACAATGGGTATTATCTGGCTTCTTCCTTCCTCTGCAAGTGAAGCATAGAATGAGGTAGAAAATGCAGGAGGAGGAACGATGGTTACCTCCCAGAAACATTTGGAAATTTCTAGGCCTCTAATTGTGGGTAAAGGAAGATAGAGACAGGGACAGTGATAGAGACAGAGGAAGAAAGAGAGAATAGGAATTATTTAAAATGAGTTATATAGGGCTGGGGAAATGGCTTAGCGGTTAAGGTATTTGCCTTCAAAGTCTAAGGACTCCAGTTCAATTCCGAAGGACCCAAATAAGCCAGATGCACAAGGGGGCATATGCAACTGGAGTTCATTTACAGTGGCTGGATGCCTTGGTATGCCCATGCTCTCTGCCTCTTCCTCTCTCTCTCTCTCTCGCTCAAATAAATAAATAAATAAAATATTTAAAAAATGGGTTATGTATAGAATTTTGTCAAATATATGAACTTAAAATTAATTTGGATCAATCCATACCTCAACTGTGTGTACTTAAAATATATTTTTAAATATTTTACTTACTTATTTATTTATTTATGAGAGGGAAGAAGCGTGCCAGTGGCTCCTGCCACTGTGAATGAACACCAGATGCATGTGCCAGTTTGTGCATCTGGCTGGCTTTACATGGGCACTGGGGAATTGAACCCTGGTCTTCAGGCATTGCAAGCAAGTGCTTTTAACTGCTGAGCAATTTCTGCAGCC
This sequence comes from Jaculus jaculus, assembly GCF_020740685.1. Taxonomy (NCBI): domain Eukaryota; kingdom Metazoa; phylum Chordata; class Mammalia; order Rodentia; family Dipodidae; genus Jaculus; species Jaculus jaculus. The sequence goes on from NC_059103.1 coordinate 147,491,483, forward strand.
ATATTTAAAATATTTTAAACCAAGTATATCTGCATTGTTTTTGATACATCACATGGTATTTAAAGATGACTTACTTATTAAGAATTTTTTAATGAAATAAACAATTTTAACATTTGAATTTATTATTTAAGTCTCTATTTGAGAATCTACATAGAAGGCTCAATGGAGCAAGTGCTTACTACACAAGTGTGAAGACCCAAGGTTGGATCCCCAGAACCCACATGAATACTAGGCAGCTATGTTGGCTTCTCAGAACTCACAGGTGGAGACAGTGGATCCCTCAGGCAAGCTGGTTAGTTAGCTATCTAAATCAGTGTGTTCTGGCTTCAAAATCACCTACAACTAAGGTGAAGAATGACAGCAGAAGACACCTGTTGTCAACATCTCACGGTCACACACATGCCCATACATATGAACATGTTTATACACAAGACTGCATATTACAAAACATACATATCACAAAGGGTAAAATCCCCATTTATTTCCAATTATAAGCAGAATAGGGTCTATAGTGTCAAGTGCATATTTTTAAACATAGACTCATAGGCTTGAGAGATGTATGTAAGAGCCCTTCCTGTGGGAATGAAGGCCTATAAGGGCTTGATACTTCTTGAGTTTGATTCCCTAGGGCCAAAAAGCTACTGAGTGTGGCCATGCATGCTTACAATACCAGCGCTAGAGTGAGCAGACACTGCAGAGATATGTGAATCTCTGAGGCTTGTGAAAACCACAACTCTGAATTGAGATAAACCATGTCTCAAGAAACTACCTAGCTGAGCAATCGAAGATCACCTGATATTCTCCTCTGGGCCCCATGTGCCCATGTGTGGATGTGCACATACCTCACACAAACCACCACCACCACCATCTCCCCATACTACACTTATAAATAAATAAATAGAAAACAAGCTCCTCAAGACTCATGTTAGGAAACATGCATTGATTATTTTCTTTTGGTGGGGTGATTTTCTATAATTCTAATGGAGGAGTGTTGAGGGGCAAGTATACTGGCTCCTATGAAAATAATTTCACTTTATCTACCTTTCTAGCATCAGTAATTCTGAAACAATTTAATATAAGTGCCACTTGGGGTGGACTGATTTTAAAGAGTCACTGTCTAAATAGACAAAAGTGACTGACCTATATTTTCATTGTAGGTCTTCTTCTTTCTTTCCTTTTTAAATTTTACAGTCTTCCTTTTATTTTCTCTTTTCTGTTATTATTTTCTTCCTTATATTCTAACCCAATAAACTTAGTGGTTGACTATTTTGACTATTTTGGTGAGGAAAGCTCTTCTCAAGTCACTGATGACATTATTAATACACTGCACTCAGAATTGATTATATTCAGCAGGAAAGCTTGACTTGATACATGTTGGACGTTTTTCCTCAAGTCATAAACTCAAACAGTGTTTTCAGTATTTTAATGGAACCCCTTCCTCTGTTACTGTTATACCACTGATACTTCTGCTAATATGTAATATTTCATACCTATATGATTCTTCTATGAATACTTCCTGGGAATTGCATGTCATGATGAGACCACAACTTACATACCTTTTATTAATTCAAATTTTAAGTTGGAAACATTTTTGAACTGCTATTGCTGAGTGGTTAGAATTTGCTGTAGTGATTTCACAAGATAAGTACCTGTATCTTGAAATTTTCAGCAGAAAATATTTAACATGAGTCTATTGGTGCAGGCAGTTTTGTCCTGGTTTGTTCTCATACATTTCTCAAGTGAAAGGAGGTTTGCATATACAGAACTCAAGAAGATATGTTGGAGAGTTCTCTCAGGAACAACCACACATCTCTTCTGCAGCCATGTGTCCCCCAAAGATTATAATTAATTTTGACCCATATAGTACATGGTTAATCATAGTGTAAACACACAAAAAATTGCAACTTGTCCATATGCTTTATAATCAGTATGGAAAAGTGTTCTGTGCACACCATATCTATTCCCTCTTTTCAGTCTCAATGTTCCCTATCTTTGTTTTAGAGCCAAATCTGGGCCTAATCTAAGTATATCCACTCCAAAAGGATTAATTAAGCATTATTAGTTTTAGTTAAAGGTTTAAATGATTATATAAATAGTAACACACATCTTATCAATCATCTTCAGGTCCAGTTAAAATGAAAAGTGATGGTAGCAGCCTCTAGCCTGTCATTCTTCCTCCTTAGTGAGAAAGTCAGGCCTCTTCCAAGTTGATGTCCATCTCTGTAGATGTGTTTATGGAACACCATACAGTCTCTGGTTCAGCCATCACCCATGAGCTTCCAACCATCCATCCTTTTAAGTCCTCAGACATTTTGAAGACAAGATGTACCCCAAGTTGGACATTCCTTCCTCCCAGCCCTGTGAGGATACCTGATTGAAGGAAGGACAAGGGATGAGATAAAGACAAGTGAAAGGCTGGATTTGGAAAGTGAAGGCTTCTTGTGTGTGACAATATAAGGAATAGTAAATTACTCCAGAAAGGAACAACAATATCAATTTTAAGCCTTCTCAACTTTTGTCACAAAGCAATTCAGATATTTAAGAAGTATTATACAAGGTTTGCTTAAGAACCCTGGGTTATTTAGCCTTGGCTTGTTTTGTTTCTTAAAGGCTTATTGTGCTTTTATGGAGCACTCACTAAAACCTATTCTAAGTATCTGTGAAAACTGATGAAGCCAAATGTGCCTCACACATACTGGATCACTTAGGGAAATAGGGATGCAGATGGTTGTGCTGCGAAGGCAGAGGACATTTAAAATGATATGAGGGACATAAGAGGAAAGAACTATGACTGAATAGAAAGGATATTAGGAATGATTATGGAATTCTGAATCTTTGGAAGCCTGTATTTTAAACTAAGGGTAGGTTAGCTTATCAACTTTGCTGAGGGGACAGCTGATTTTATATAAATTATACCACTTAAGCATGGGTTAAACAGCTGAACAAAATTTGTTATATTTATAAAATAATCATACAACTTTAAGAATATGCATAGCTTCAAGGTAGTAAGTTATAAAATGTATTTTTTCCTTTATTATAAACATACATTTCTAGGAATCAGGGCCCATCTTTAGTGCTTTCAAATGCATGTCAAGATGTGTCTTGTAGTCTTCACTTCCATAATTCCCTTTTGGCTGGTTGGAGGGAGGCTGAGGACGAATGATAAACTGCTGAAGCAAATGCACATTTGTCCTTCAGTCAGTGGTCAATGTTGCCAGGAAGAATTAAGACAACTGTAATTATTTAACAATGCTATCCTGGAGAGTCCAAAAACTAGAACCCTGTCTAGGTCTAAAAACTAAAAGTGTCCAGTTGCTTATTTGAAATGTAAAATAAATAAATAAGAGCTTATGCTAGCTTTTCTGATGATGTTCCTATAACTTGGGCCAAAGAACAGATTATTTTAATGCAATGTGAATATTATATTTTTTTCTTTACCATTTCCCAGTTTTTCAGTCTCCCAGTCTTTTTCCTTCATTGTTTCATTGATTGATTTTTATAAAGGCTAGTATTTCCCAGGAGCAGGCAGTATGTGATCATGTTTTGATAATACTGAGAGAAAGATTGTGTCTCCTCTAATTTAAAGTGGCCATATCTAGGGCAGTTTAATCAGGAATCACTGTGATCACAGCATATCCAGTATTTAAACAGAAGATCATGTGGGCCAACCATTTTTGCATTTATAATCTATCCCTGTCTTATCCTAAATGCAGCATCAGTGATTTTACAGTTTGCTCAGGTCTAGAAATAGAAGGCTCACTATTAGACCTAAGTACGTGAGTTTGGGAATGAACTTTTTAATGATAGTATTTTAATTTCTTTAATATATTACAGATATTTATCCTCAATAGGTAATATTAGAAAATAGCACATCAACCTTAAAATTCCATTCATGTCATTCAAAGCTCACAGTATAAGCAGCACCGAATTTGAAAATCAGAGTGCACATGTACAGCTCCTGTCCAGCATTAGGGCTGGACAGACTGGGATTTCAATCATATCATTGGATAAAAATTGCTGATGAGCAGTTCTCATTATGTTTATCATAAACTTAGCATTTGTTGTCATCCATGACTAGTGTATTTTCTATAAATTCCATATTGGTTTCAAGACCATGAGTTTTAAGCAATATTTAGTGAGCCTTCGTACTTGCTTTAATCAACTTGTTCAGCTAAACAAGGTATAGAATTGATAGCTGCTATTGATTGGATGTAGCATTACCTAATCTTCACTAAATGTAGGAAGCTTTTCAGATCCAGAAAGGTGGCAGAAAATGTCTAGTAATGATGCTGCTGGGAATTCCAGCTCAATACTGTGGTCAGTGTGAAAGTGATGTAAGTAGAAGAGGTATTTTATTATAATCCTGGTTGTTTTACTAAATGTTTGACCTGGTATAATTTGTGGAGGTTCAGTGTGTGTGTGTGTGTGTGTGTGTGTGTGTGTGTCTGTCTGTCTGTCTGTGTGTGTGTGTGTGTGTATGTGTAAGGTTAATATATCCAGCAGATGTTTTCATATTTTAGTCCTTTAAAATGTTATCAGTAGTTTCTAATAATAGTTATGTGTTTTCATTTTTGTATAAGGACATAGTATTGAAACTTTAAAAAATTACAGATAGGACAGAATACAGCACCATAAAACAGGAATAAAATTGCATTAGGAATTCAATACACAGGAAGAGTACATGAAACCATTACTAAAACAGATATAAACGTGACCTTCACTATGGTTCAGTAATTATCCTAGTCCACACTATGATGTACGTATCATGATTTTCCTTTTTTCTCTTTGTTTTCATTTTTATCTGGGTACTTCACTGGTGAGTAATTGCTAAAGGGAACCCATTATGCAAGGCGAGCATTCAGTTTGTAAGTGAATTTGCTTGTAGCTATTGCCACATTTGAACCTCACTAATGTATGTAAATTAAAAACTCTGGTATTTGGAATTGCTCCTCTTTGAAATAAAAACAGAATCTGATCATTACAATCTGCAAGCCAGGTATTATCACTGGACTAGTGAGCCGCTGATGATAAATTGTACTGAATAGCTTGTGGATAGAATATTTTATCTCAGTCTCTATCACACAGCACTGCATAAAATAAGAATGATTCATCAAGCATGAGAGCTGCTGGTTTATGAAATTCATTGCTCACGGCAAGTGTATTTTTTAAAATTCAAAAGACAAAGCAACTCACAAGGGTTATTTAGTAATCAGTGTGAATTACTTCTAGGTATAAACCTTAGTGGAAAGGAATTAAAAATACATTTGCTGTACAGGAAGCATTATTGCAAGAGAGGATATAATTTGACTACTTCCATCTAAGAGCCTTATTTTGACCACATTTGATTTGGATGCCACCTCATTTTTCCTTAAATCAAAATTACATAATCCATCGTAATGGAATCACACATCGACTAAGATGGTGTCATACTCAGAGCAGATGCATTCCCATCATCTGTGCCTTTGGATGCTCAGCCTGCAGAGGATACTTTGTTTATTCAAAAGACATGTAAAGAAGAGAGGCACAATATAAAGTCATCTTTCTTTCATATTTACAATAAGAATGTTTCATTTCTTCTTGTGTGCTGATGTCCCAAGGCAATGTTCCAAATGAAAAGATAATAACTTATGAAGAAGTGTCAAAAACTAATTAAGTTTTGTAACTTGTTTTTCCCTCGCACAGGGTATATTTTTCATCACACTGTCCAGTCACATGCTGGGATTCTTGCTAACATTATCACATGCCAGTCACACCAAGTCTCAGTGGTGCCTCTCCTTCTGTCATTATTTTCAGCATCAATTAATTTTCTTCTGACCTCGCCTTTAGAGAATGTAGTAGAGAATTATCAGCACACACTTTGCAGTCTATTTTGAAGGCATTAGGCCACTGTGTGCATTCAAAAATGGAGTCAGCCAAACATTATATTTTCTCACCTGCAGGGTTGCCTAGTAACCTGAATTAAGGATTTTCACCAAGTCTTCAAGACAAATAAACACGACTGGAAGGCAGGTTGACCCAGGTGGGAGAGTCAGACCTATTGCGGGAGAGCAGAATTGTGAACAAGCCAATAGAAAACAAAACTCCTCATTAACATTCATTGTGGAAACTCTTACCATAACTAAATAAATCTGTTTCACCAGGCTAAGAGAACACTCAAAACCAAATTCTGTCTCACCCATTTTCAAGTGTTTATTAAGCCGGGTTTGACTCTTCCCTTTATCTCACTATCTCTTTCAGGCCTAGAGTGTACCGTTTCTATTTCCTTAATGAAGCATTGATTTGTTTGTGAAAATATTAAAATACCACCTGGAAATGCTTCCTTGTCATGGTGCATATGTAGGTTCCAGGAATGTCTGACCTTTTTCTGTGCAATGCCTAATCGTACAGGCTACTTGTTTGCCTCTTGTCCACTCAGTCTTCTTCACTTGATCTTTGCAAGAAAGGAGATTCCTTGTGTGGAGTGTTGCTTTTGAAAAAAAAAAAATAGAAGAGTGTATTGTATAGAGGTGGGGGCTAGTCTGTAACACTGCCACAGTGTATGTATACCATGGGGAGAGTCTTGGGCGTGAGCAGAAGGGGCAGTTTCTCCTACAGGGTACAATGTAAGGGAGTCGCACAATTAGGATGTTGGCACATCCTGACAGGCCTCTGCAAATGATGGTGTCAGGCCACAGAGGGGTGAGGGTGGCAGAAGTGACATTCACCCTAGCAAGATGGAAATAAACGCCCTGTTTGATAAGAGAAAACAGACAATTTATGTCCACCCCGAAGAGTTACCAGCTACTGAGCCATTCCTGTGGGTCAAGTGGTGCATTTGCATTTTGATGGGATGTTATCAAGTAATTAATGCACCAGTCAGGATTTATTACCTCAGGAGCGAACTGAAAGGTTCATTACAAAATCGGTTTCACTTGAAGATAGGCATTTCCTCAGAGTTAGCTTTTGACATGTTGTTCGTTGCTCTCTCTGCCTGTGGCAGCCATAGTAGAAGGCCAGTGAGGTGAAATTCATTGCTTAATAAGGGCATTCACTTTGGGTATTCTTGTGATAATAAATGTATACATCAAGGCCGCACTGCCTTGTCAGTTTAATTGCTTCTTGTGCTCCTTAACAAGCCAATCTTAATCAGTCTGGACCACGTTATGAATAATTTAGGGATCAGCAGACTTCACGCTTAATAAGATGTACTAGATTATAAAACTTAAGTGCGCTGTTTATAGAAAGCATGCAAAACACTTTAAGTTTTTATTAGCAGCAAGGAAAAAACAAGCAGTGAGTAATTCTAACATTTGCAGTTTGTGAGCAACAGCTGTGTTTCTTAATGCTGTAACCCCCTCCACTTTTGTTGAAGGCCACAGTTCGGCCTCTCGAGCCTTCTAAGCCTCTGTGAGACTTAATGGGAAATTTGAGCAGGCTATGAGATTAAAGCTCCCAATCGATGGCCAACCAGCAATTGTCATTTTAGAAAACATTCTTTTATCTTTTTAAATGCAAAACAGGCCTTATTTTAAAACAGTTTCCGATGGTCAAAATTACCTTTGTGGTGGTGGTGTTGCCAGCCTGTACACATGAATTTTTAACTTAATTGACAGGAGTGAATGGACACCAAGCCTTCTAAGTTTTCTTTAAAAAAAGAAAAATGGAAAGATGTCTCATTTCTCTCACAGTGCATTAGTCATTGAGGATTGGCTTTAAATAGTGCTTATACATCCAACCACAAGGTTTAGCCTTAAAAAAGAAAGGCAAGAATGCATGAAATGAGAAGAATGAACAAACCTTTGTAAGGTTATTAAGATTTCTGCATTTAATAAATATTGTTTGATTTAAAAGGACCATTTAACCTTATTGTTTTAAAAGAACTCTCTGTCCTCCATTTTACCTCCACATTTGTGGGCTATAAGTCGTCCACAGACCAATGCATCACTCAGTTTATGACATCTAATAAAGGCCTATTGAAGCATTAGAACCAGGTGCTTCAACCGTTCCTCTCTGGGCTTCGCCTATTGTTCTCTTCTAACCAAAACAGAAAGAATTTCATGTGGGCCAGCTTCACTTTTATCACTTTTATTGAAATCGAGACACATTCTAATAACCACGTTCTTTCATTTGGCATCTCTGCAAATAATAAAATGTGTGCATGTGTGGGAGTGTGCTCATACTGATTGAACAAGGACCAACATGTTTATATACGCAGAAAAGAATAGTGCATTTTTAGTAATTTGCTGAGGTATTAAAAGGAGGCTGCTTTTGAAAATGAATTTATGAGTCAAAAATATGCATGGCACTAAATGAAAAACAACTTCAACCCTATCTCTCACCCTATAGCTGGACCATCACGCGCCTTTGTTCTTGTGCAGGTTAATAGAGATTGAGGAGATGGGCAGAGGAAAAGCAGTGCAATTTTCTGCTATTTAAGCTTGGCGAAATGGCACTCTTCAGGAAGCAGGAAAAAGTATGAAAGCGTAATAGGCATTTTAAAAGTAGAAGTCCATATAGCTGCTTGAGGGATTCTCAGATTTAGGCATGCATGGAATCGTGAATGAGATAATCAGCATTGTGAAATTGAAACCTGTCTGCTGCCTGCTGCTGCCCTTCCCTCTTTCAGTGGAGTGATTTGTAACACTCATCTTCTTCAGGCAAGGCAGGCTTCAAGATTATCCAGAACTGTCAATAGTAATTGCCAAAGTATTTTATTACCTACAGAAAATCAAAGGAATTTTATAACCAACAGTTATCAAGTTTCAATACACGGTATAAAGAGAGCAATTTTACTTGGAATACAATCGTGTTTGGCTTGCTTTAATGTTCTTGAGACAATTCCTGTGCAACCAACTACAACATTCACTGTATTTAAGCTAGAGGCAAGAATCCGCATATGTACTTGTAGCATTGAAAAAATTACATAATGCCTGCAAGCTTCTGCAAGCAAGTGGTTTTTAATTGCCATACAAACTCTGTCTTAGCTAATTACTTCTGCAAAGAAAAAGGGTTTTGTGAAACTCAAGATGACATTTGAAGTCCTGCCATTAAAGAAGTTTGGTTCAACTGGGGCATTCTCTATATGATATGGTACAAAATGCGCCTAAGAGATAGAAAACAAGAACTTACAACTTTTGAAATTAAACAGAATACTTACAGAGTTTATCATTGTGTATGAGCAGAAGTCTTGTAGACTGTATGGACATCAAGAGTAGCAGCTTTGGGCTTCAGAATTGTTTTCAAACGATCGGGACAGCCATTTTCAAATGATTATTTATTTTGAGTCAATGATGTTTTCAAAAGAAATATAAGAACAGGAAAATGTTCCAACAAACCTATAACTATACTCACATTGGAATGGAAATTCCCTTACTAGGGAAGGGAAAATAAAAAGAAATTCTTTATATCTTCTAGTATTTATTTAAACTTGACATCCTAGCCCACAGAGGAAGGGCAAAGAAGCCTTTGAATCCCGTCTTTCATGGTTCTAGGACCAAAAAGTGTGATATTTTCTGTGATAGCACATTTTTCACTAAATCCTGTCAGCACACTTTAGCTGTCGACCAACAATAAGCAATCTCCTTTTAACTGTTAAGGCCATTTAACTGTAAAGGCACAAATTTACCTTAAAATATTTATGAGCAAGGGAAAGTCTTCTGCCTAGCTAGTACTGAAACAAAAATCTAGACTTTTCTTTTGGAAGAATGGGAGTCAGTATGGGGTGTGTGGATAGTGGGCTTTCTCTTATTTGAAAATTAATATTAATTTTTTAATATAAAATTTCAGTCATTTTAACTAACCCTTGTTAAATATATTTTTGTAATTTAGTTCTTTGGAAATACTTATATCTGTTCTTTCCAAATTGCTCTAAATAGTCACTTCCCTCCATTTTGTTAAACAATGTAGGTCATAGATCAGAGAAAAGTTACCAATAACAGTACAGAATAACAGAGTAGTTCAGGCTATCAAAATAGCCAGTGCCTGGATATGTCTTTATTGGATTGTTTCTCAAAAGGTATAAAGGATGAAGGAACTCTATGAGTCACCATCATTTCTAACAGTTTTAGTTTGTGAAATATTTGACTTAGTATAAGCTGTGCATGTCTGATTCCAAGTCACTTTAAAGAGGGAAAATAGACAAGGGCCATATAAATATACACTCGACATCATGGAAAATGCCTTTTCCCCATTGTGCTCTATTTACCTTTAAATTAAGTTGCATTATAACAATATACCAACCAAAAGGTAGACTCATTTGCACAAAGTAATAAACAATGGTGTGTATTTTGTATTACATGCTAATTATATGAGATTGACTTCAAGCAGATTTAGAAATACTTCTGTGGTAACCTTGAATGATAGCTTAGACTTCCAATTTTTCATGAAGTCCAGCAGTTTTTCAAATGTCTGAGAAAATACTCACCTTGCAATGAAATAGGAAATCTGAGATTGTTTCCCATTGATTTGTCCAAAATATTAGAAAATATTAAAATACCTTGTTCCTGTCGTAATAAAATATTATTGCATGAAAGGAAAGCACTAACTGTGTAAATTCATGATTGATTTAACATGAGGTGATTTGGAAGTTATGCAGCTAATGGATACAATGTGGGTGAAGCACTCTAGGCTTTGCCACTGTAGCACTGAATGCAGTGCAAGGCTGGAGATTGGCTTTTTAAACAGCTATCATCATTTTAACTTGTAAATTACACATTGCTTATGGCATTGTATATTTAGTGACATTAGGATTTCTAATGACAGCGATTTGTATAGTTAACAAAATGATTGAGTATTTTCAAAGAGAGGGGACTAAACTATAAAGTTTTTTGAGTGAACATCATAAATACCAGGAGAGAAACACTTCTGTTTGAAAAGAATGTCCCTTCTTGAATCAACAGATACATCCTATGTCCTGTCAAAAATGCGGCAGAAACTAGCATGTTTATTGGCTTTCTGGAAAATTATGGTTTTGCAAAACAGTCCCAGTTTTCAGTTTTCCTTGGCCCTGCAAAAGCATTAGGTCTGCATGCAAACTTCTCCCAGTGTGGTGCATTCACATGGAGAGGAGAAAGTCATTAATTAATGTTTGTTGATTTGAGGTTACCTTTAAATATTTATTTATTTAACCAGTCCTCTGGAAGGTTTAAAGTCAGATTAACGGAGGTGAGAGGTCACAGGGAAATTCCACAGTTGCTTCTGTGGAGAACCCTCATCCCCCCCTTTCTTAGCAGGAGCTCTGGAGAGTGAACTGTTGCTATGCGGTTCACTCACTCAGTCAGATCGAAGCCCAGCTCAATAGCATTAAACTCACCCCCATTTGAGAGATTTGTCTTACAAAACCCTGAAAACTGCTCTGTACATGCATACATTGATTTTGTTGCTGGAATCTCCTGAGCTTTGATGAAAAGGCAGCCTCCACATTCAGGTAAAAGGGGTTTACCTCTTCAATATTAAAAAGAGAAGATTAAGGATTTCTACTGGCCTAAGACTGAACTAATCGGTAGAAAGCAAGGGTGAGAAAAGAGACCTCGTGCCTGACACTGCCTGATTTTCTGTGGTGGGAGAAGTTAAAATTCCCTCATGTGACCTTCTGTGCAGTAGCTTACTGTGACTTCATTCTGCAGTTAATGAAATGGCATTAGAGCCCATGACCATATTTGTTTCCCATATTTTACAGATGACAGTTAACTTGACTTTGTTCAGGATATTCACTTTAGTTCTAATCTTGACAATAAAAATGTTCTAAAGGATGGAGGGATGAAAAGCATCTAAATGAAATCAAATCAAAAAGGCCTACCCAATTTAGAATTCACTCAAGACATATAGCTGTTCGGCGTCTTTGATATGAAGCAGAAGTCTATCACATTTACTTCTGTAGAGATAGAAAAATATGATTTTCATAAATTTTTTGCTCTTCTCCACTACAGAACAAGAATGACCATCTTAGTCCAGTAGAGTGTATTTGGCATTTGTCCTTGGTATGAGCGACACTGGTACATTCATTTATTTTTTCCTGTCAAGATTACATGCAACTTTGTTTCTTTATAAACATCAGTGGATTAAAGTATCTTTAGGTGGTTTGCACACACCATCTCTCAGCAGGGATTTCCAGAATAAAATGAATGTACCTCTCCTATAAGAAGACCAATTTTACACCCTGTAGCACTAATTCCTATAATTATTTGTGTCCATCCTAGCCATGATTTGGGCAAAGTGATATGAAACCTTTCTGAAATTATGGTGTAAGTAAGCCTTTAGGGGAGAAAAAGCTTAAATAAACTAGCCATGCTGTGAGAATTCCTTTACTCTAAGATATCTGAAAATGTAACAAATTTATCTCAAATCAAGTCTTATCAGCTATGTCTTTGATGTATTGTAAAAAGTACAATAATGATCCTGAGACAAATGCCACTGAGGCAGATCAAGCTAGATATGGGAATTTCAGACATTAGATAACACTCATTTCCCATCCCTTATAGTAAGCAGTTGGTTTGCCTTTTAGGCATGTACTTTCTCATGACTCACTCAGCATGGCACATGTCTGCAAGCAGGGCTCTTTTCCCATCGCTGGTAAATTACAACATCCCACTCAAACAACAGAGTGTGATCATCTATGAGACAAGATTCCTACCTCTAAAACATCTAATATCTTCTGTCATTAACTTAGGTAAGGGAGAAGGCAGAGAAAAGATGACAGGATTGTATCAAATTCTTGAGACCTGACTAGTGAGCTGCAGGTGCAGACCCACTGTTATTCTCACTGAAGTTGCCACTGTTCCCCAAAGCCTGCTCTGAAAAGGACATATGCAGTCCGTTGTGGTGATAGATAACATGGGATTAAGGACATGGAGAAAAAAATCTTAGCAAACATTTTTGCAGGAAGTGTAAAGCTGGCTGAGGATATGATCATTTCTTTTATGGGACAGAGCAGATATTTTATTAAGTCTGCCAAACAGGTATTTTCAGTTAGTTCCATGCTTTCTTTTTGATGGTGTAATTGGTACTTTGTAGCTTTGAGTAAGTGAAAGTAACCAACTTTTAATTATTTTGTTATATGGAATCACTGTTTGAGTATTAAAATATTTTATTTCTACAGTCATCTGCAAGCATACCTAAAGTTATTTAAAGCTTTTTTTATACCACGGTAAAAGCTAAATCTTTTTATTTAAACCCTTGCCAGCCAATCCGTAAAGATGCCTTTTTCACCTCTTTGATGTGATAAGGAAGTGTTAAATCAAAGCGAATCCCCTATTGGAGGCACCTTGGGACTGAACAGTGCTTAAGCCAATTGTTGCTACTCTTGAGTGTTTAGACAGGGAACACACATCTCTCCCTGCAGATCAGAGAGACCTTGACAGGCATCTTGTGCCACCTGCTATCACTTAATTATCATCATCTGGCTTCCTAGTTGGAAATCATGGCATAATGCTCTTCTTAGTAAATATAATTGTAGCAATATATTCCAGATTACTTCATACCAGTATCATGTGACTATATTATGGGAGGAGATTTTTATATTTACGCATTTTGGTCTCTGATTTTTCATCCTTTAGTTTCATTTGTTCACAATTTTTCTTACAAATTCACAGCAACTCCGAAGACACAAGAGTATGATATAGCCACCGTATTATCAGTACACAGAGAAAAATAATTAAGGTTAATTTTTGAAATTACAGAAAATAGCTTTTTAAATTCATAGAACATATCATGAGAGAATATAAACTGACAGACTAAAGGAAACTGAAAATAGGTTCTATACAAATATGATCAGATTGGAGCTATATGCTAGTCAATGAGCAGGGGCTTCTGTATCCATAGCTTCTTTCTTGTGCAAATGACTATGCAAAGTGAAGAATACAAGGAGGAAACCAATAGGCTATAAGAGAAGTAGAGTGCTGTCCTTGTCAAACCAGAAAGCACTGCCTGTGGTTTTGCATTCCTGAAAAGGAGTAAGGTTGCCACATATATTATAATTACTAGCAGGCTAATAGAGCTGGCTTGGTGAAGATGCCATTCTCCCTTAAGATTATTCGGTTTTGTTCTTCTCATATTGTATGAGAAATTTTAGTAAAATCAGTGCTCTTCTCTGTGACCTGAGTTCCCCTTTGGTGGTAATCCAGACACAACACTTAAGGGCATATCATTATAGTTTCAAAATAAATGAGCAAATCTTATGTATGCATGCTTTCTTTCCTTGATCCATTTATGTAATAGTTTACTTTCCTGCATTACGTTTATTTTTCCTGCAAACCTCAATAAAAATAAATAAAATATGACTGACACATTTTCAAAAATGCTAAACATAGAGTAAATATGGCTTTACATGTACATGTATAGCATTTTCAATAAAAATGTAATTATAATATTTACAATTTTTATAAACCGTTATCTTCTAACTGCCATGGATCCTAAATTAACCAGTATGTGCAGGTTATTGATCTTGTTAGTTGATAGAAGCCAATCAAACTGTTTTTCATTAGGCAGTTGTTCAAAGATCTCATTTGTTAACATAATTTCAAAATATGTTCTATCTAAACCTTTTGCTTTGAAAATTAGTCCTTTATAAGGCCATTTCTTCCCCCTAAGGGTAGCCAAATATCTGTGCAAACACTCTTTCTTTCATAATTACAAAAAGAGATAAAAATAAAGAATAAGGTTGTCTTACCTTTTTCTGTTTCTTTTAATTCTGCTTAAGTTTCTAGCCTTTCTTTGTGTTGTTTTGCGCATTCCTACACCTTGCAGTATTGTACACTGTGAAGACCTAGTAAGCAAGTTAAAGGCTGATGACGCTAACGAATCCCAGCGCAAATGACTGAATCGATAGGAAACCAGCCACTGCTGTTTAAGTGTATCGATAAATGTACCTTTATTTTCTCTTGAATGGATAAGTGTCGCAGTTAAGAGTCCTATGGATCTCTTAATTGAAAGTTAATTTTAAATCAATAAAGTGAGTCATTTAAATATTGATTGGCCCTTTCTACACGAATTGTTAGCTGATTTTTTTTTTTGCAACAACTTTGTTTAAATGCAATCAATAGCCCACAATCAGTATGTTCTATAAAAAATTGACAGATGTTCCCAAAATGCCTGCTAGGCATATTCTTATCTGTTTACATATGCAGCAAAGATATTCCTATCCTTTTCACACATATAAAGATGGTTAGAGGTCCAAGAATCCCTCTTTCTCCCTCTCTTTCTTTCCCTCTCCCAGTCACCCTTAAATACCACAGTTTTTCCTTTACTTTTAGCCTCTTTTCTACTGTACCTTAATCTATGATTTACATCTTCAAACATTTGAAATGAAAAGACCATCTGGATATTATATCCATATCACTCAAACATCTCTATGATGGAATTTGAACAAGAAAGTAGTGTTATACACCCAAAAAATTTAAAAGACATTTGGAAGTACAGCCTTTGGAACAGTTATGTCATAATACATTTGCACTATTGTATGCATAACAATTGTCATCTAACAAAATGATGCGTTTTTGCTTGCATGAGCATGTTTATCACATACAAGGTCATAGCTTCACTTAGACATCATCTCTTTAGCATAGCAGCAGATAGTCATGCTTTCTTCCCTTCCAATATGACAGCAAGAGCATCCAAGTTTAAAGAATACAAATTATATTATATGAGCTTCATCCTGATTAACCTAAGAAAACAAGTGTACTTATATCCTTTAGCATATCAGCAAATATCAATATTCTGTCAATGGCTTTCTGCATATGATCCAGTGTTTCCCAGAAAGATCATCTAGAAACTGGACAGCACTGTCCTCATGTCCTCAGTATCCTGTTCCACCATGGATTAGTTTTGAGCAGCATTTCTCATGAGGCTAACACATTTATGAAGCTACCAGCTGATGGGGCAAGGCTTTGATTTTCCCCTTCTGAAACCTATGGGCATAAAAGGAGTATTAAAAAGTGATCTTTTGGGCTGGAGAGATGGCTTAGCGGTTAAGCGCTTGCCTGTGAAGCCTAAGGACCCCAGTTCGAGGCTCAGTTCCCCAGGTCCCACGTTAGCCAGATGCACAAGGGGGCGCACGCGTCTGGAGTTTGTTTGCAGAGGCTGGAAGCCCTGGCACGCCCATTCTCTCTCTCTCCCTCTATCTGTCTTTCTCTCTGTGTCTGTCTCTCTCAAATAAATAAATAAATAATTTAAAAAAAAGTGATCTTTTGAATTAAGAGAGATGAAATTAATAATTAAAATTATATTTATAAATATTATTTTATAGTCTCTTTGTGGGTTTAGTGACAATAGCTTCTATAAAATAACCCAAAGCTAACAGGATCTTATGGTTGACTGTAAGTTGGTCAAATGGTAAAATATACCATAATTATTGATATTTCTGTTCTAAAAGCCTAGACAAGAGACAAGACATTAAACTTATATCTACAAAAACAATAACATTGAAAAGGGTTTTCTCTCTTTTTTTCCAACATTGAAAAGATTAAGAAGTACCAAGCTGGGCTGGAGAGATGGCTCAGTGATTAAGAATACTTGTATGCAAAGCCTGAAGGTACTGGTTTGATTGCCCCATACCCATACAAAGCCAGATGTACAAAGTGACCCATGTGTCTAGAGTTCATTTGCAGCAGCAGGAGCCCCCTCCTCCCAGTGTACCTATTTTCTTTCCCCCTTCCCTCTTCTCTCTCCTCTCTTCCTCTCTCTTTCTAAAATAAATCATATTTTTAAAAAGTACAGACCTAAATTGTATATCTTAGAAACTGTCCCAGTATTTGGTCTAAGCTACATCATTATGTCATTTTAACATTTTGCTCTTTGCATAAACTCTTCCAAAGGGGCCTGAAAATTCACTCTTCTGTAATATTGCATTATTGTCCTCTTAATGAGACATCCCCTATGCCCACTCCAGTCCATCTCCAGTGTCAGGAAAGCTATATCCAAGCTCAAAAGAAATGGTGGCCTATCATTATTCATATGCGTACAAGCCCAGCCTGTGAAGATGCTGCTCCCAGGATCAGCCTTCAGATGTGACTGATAGATCTTATTTGTCTGATAGAGCTGGCCAGGGAAATAGAGCTACAGCTGGTTACTTCATTAGGTCCTCTCATTGATTGAACCCTGCTGAAGTGATGCAGCGGGCTCCTCAGATAACTGCTGGTAATAGAACAAAATGAATTCTTATCACAGAGATTGGAAAGGCCATTAACCCTGGCCTCCAATGCTTTTCAGAGGTCACAGACAGGAAGCCAAGCGGTGACTGGGAAAACTGTTTTCTGTCTAAGTACAGGTCATGTTAGAAGGGTGTATGTGTGTGTAACTTTCTTCTCCTTTGGCTTCTGCATGGATGAAACTGTTGTACTGGCAGATGTTAATAACCAGCTGTAAATAAATATTAAAACCAGAAGAAAAATGAGAAAGCACTGGGATTTATTTCAATAAATATTTAATAAGAGAACAATTGTTACTGGGATATTTACTGCCAGTTCTGCTGTGCTTTTAAAATGAGTACTTTTTTCCCCATATAAATTTGAAGGAAAAATACATAGAGGCACTTAAAAAAGAAATTTAATAGGTAGTTATATGAAAATATTTCCTTCCTTTTTTCTGTCCTTCCGAGATGGTGATCATAATTGCTCATGGCCGCTACACTTCCTGTCCTTGCAAGGGAGGAAGTCACCACCAGGCTATCTGGGAGTGGGCATTATGCTCTACTTGCCTTTCACCTGGCAGAAAGGAGCATAGATCTAAAGCACAGTCTATAATTTACATTTAATGCAACCTTCCAATTGACCAGAAGCTCCCAACCTAAGCCCTTGTCTCACAGCTGAGGACATTCTCACATTTGTCAGAGCTCCAGGATCAGCCAGAAGGACTCATCCATTTAAAACCCAGGCAGCACATGGCAATTTTTTCTGCTCCTGTGAGAAGTCTGGGGAACAGCTGCTGGTCTGTCTTTCACATCCAGCCTGAGATGTGTAAACTCGTGTGTGTTAGGAAGGCTTAGAGAAGGAAGCGCCTCGTGGAAAGAAGTTGAGCCATCGCTCTCATGCTGAATGTGCACTATTTGCATGTGTGCACAGAGTGCACAAATGCACAAAAGGCTATTTTTAACAATATGTTGGTGGCTTCTATACTTATGACTATGATTCAATTTCAGTGTCTGTGGTTGTGTGGTATTCTCTGTTGGAGCCAATCTTTCACTAGGAGTTAGTTTATTTAAATGTAATTGGGTCCTGTGGATGGAAAAAAATGCTACTGATTTTATGTCTTTGGAGACCCACCCAGACATTTGGTTTGGCCTTCCGTACATAAATAATAACAAGAAGGTGTATGCTGTCATTGCTCTGCTTGAATCACCAGAAGTGGTTTGGCAGCAAAGAAACCAAAACAGATTACTCCAGATAAACATAGAATCAGATGTTTGTAAGCATGAAGTTATGTGAATGTATATCTTCACATGTAGTTATACACACTGCAAGAATGGAGGAAACCCAGTGAATGCTAAGAATGCTGGCATTATAACTACTTTCAAGAAACAGAAGGCCTTAATTTTGTCAGTTTTCTGTTTTACCATGAGTTCATGTTTAATAGAGCCAACTATTAAAGGAACCATCTTTACAAGTGGATTTAGGAAGCTATGACCAAGGCATCAACATCTAAATTAAAAGCTGACTTCTGTTGTGTGTTTATAGGTTGCTTTTGGGTATAAAACTTCTTGATTTACTTGCTGCATGACTTCATAAATATGCTTTTAAGATCAAATTAAGTAAATGCTTTCTTTTATCTCATTTATCAAGAGTTTTTGATTGTGTTTCAGATGTTTTGGGGAAGGAGACAGAGTGGGGGAATTTCAGGTAGTGACACTTGTGGTAAAGCACTCAAAAACTTCCATCCCTGTAGAAGTGGACCTGTGCACCCTATGTCTTAGCAGCAGATGCCCAAGTTCAGTACATGTTTTCTAATACAGATTAGGCGTTAGTTTTCTTTGCTGGATTTCAGTCCAAAGGTGTTTGATAAAAGTATTCTTTTCACAAAACCAGCAGCAATTTGTTAAGTCAAACTGAAGAACCAGAAGCACTTTAGAGGAAAAAATATGTTTACTTCTCACCTCTGTTAGATACAAAAGTCATAAATATCGATTTCATATATACCCTTAGAGTTCTATAATATTTTAAGAGTTAAAGAAAGGAAAGAGTTATTGTAAAGGAAAAGCAATTAGCAGTAGAGTATGTGTCTTTCTGCATAACTCATTTTGTAAAACTCACAACTACAGGCAAAATATGTTGTGGATTTTTGTTGTTTTTATTTATTTGATGGCATTCATCTAGGTTAATATCCCTTAGAAAAAACTAAGCTGTATTGATCTATGATGTACATGGCAAATATTATTGAGTATTTAAGACAATGGTAATGGCTGAAAACTAAGGATCATGAATTATCAAAATGTTTGAAAAGTCCATTTAAAGCTTACCAGTGGCTATTCTCAGTATTATTTAAGGTTGCCAGAATTATATACAGATAAAAGTAAATATTCTAAAATTAGCCATTTGAAAGTTTCTGAAACTAGTTACTTTGGTGTGTTTTATTTCTTGATAACATAAAACTTTTCCAATGTCACTCTTTTCTTTTTTCCTTAAGTTCTGAAACTTTTTTGTTTTATTTTCTTAAGAATATTTACAAGAAAAGGAACATTACAATTTGGTGAGCCAAAAATATAATCCTTCAGTGTTTTTACATTTCTCAGGTATTTCAATGATAAAATGTGTGGTTGAATTGGAAAGTTGAAAAAGATGTCTGGAAATCAACTTTTAAACGAAATTAAAAGATTTAAAATATTTCCATCCTGTTTGGTTTTCAAATAAATTTTTTCCCACTTTTGCTAGATGCCACATGAAATTTTATGGTTGCTGATTTGCATACTGGCATTTTTACATTGTTTTGAAAATATTCTTTATCTGGAATTTAGCTTCTCAAGTTTATTCCTAACACTGCTTATAGTGCAGAAGTGCTGGGTGATCTTGATATTGGATGGGCTCAGGTGATATGACACTTGGTGGCTGTGTCCCTCCATAGTACTCAATCATAATAATCTGGCTTATTAATACCTCCAGGCCCCTGAAATAACATTCCTTGGCAATACATAAGCACTTGATTTTAAAACATTTCATAATTCCAGCTTCTAAAATTCAATTTATTATTTTATTTTATAAAATTAATGAAATGAATTTTCTTTTCTTGTTTATCTTCACATGATATGTGATTTTATAATAACCGTCACTATACCAATCCTCCATAATACTGTCTACAATCATTACTTTTTTTTAAAGAAGCTAAAGTGCTACAACTGTACAAATAAAAATTCAACCTTGTTTTTCTGGTAAAGAAAAAAAAGTATATTAATGTGATAAAAATGAATTTAGATCTCTTTCCTAAGAGTTACCTAACACCCACCAAAGAGTTCTAGGCTATTTGTACAGTTTATTAATCTGGAAATAATGTGCCAAAGAATTCCAGGGTATCTTTTGCCAATGTGCAAAATTACCATGTATCTGGTTATAAGAAGGTGGTCTTTAGCAGCCACTAGATTATTCACATTCCTAAACAAGAACTACTTGTAGGAACTCAGAAAGAAAACTGTAACACATACTTTGAAATGTACTAAAAATCATGTTCTTAAAGATGGAGCTACTTTCTTTAGCACTGCTGGGTTTGATGTCCTCCTAAAATTTCACTTTACCACACTGACCACAAGCTCTTGGGGATTAGAGCCTTTCTGACTTCCTGGCTGTGTGGACAAACTTCTTTCCTTTTACTACAAGCTGCTAACTTAAGAACTTCCAGGGCCATTTTATTTATGGATAGCAGTAGTTTCAAATTCATCTTTATGCTTTTGCTCCTGAGGTTTCAACTTTAAGCACCCAGTCAAAATCAATCTACTTCAGTGATATAGAAACACAAGCAACAGAGGCATAGGGCAGAAAGAGTACACAACTCAAAATTAAGTATTAGAAATAAAGGAAATGGCATATCTAGTTCTTTATTAGAAGAAGGGAATGTGGAGAATATGGAGTTGACCATTAGATAGGGAAACAATAAAATAATAGTGAAAAAATTTAGCAGATCTATTTCTTAGCATCTGAGTCAAGGAAGATTATTTGGAGTACTGTTACCACATGGGGGAAAAAAAAGAAAACCTTATTTAGAAGACCTAAAGTAATGAATATGAACGTATGTTGAAAAGTATGAAGTCTTGAGTAAGCATGAAGGACTAAAGGGTTAACAATGTGACAGAAAGCATTAACATGGAGGACTGTAAATATAAACTTAGAATCTTCATCTATTTCCACTGCTATATTAAGATACCATAAAACTATTAGCTTTTCAACAACAAAAAAAGTAATTTTCACTGTTCTGTGACTTGGATTAAGCATGGCTCACCACCTTCGTTGTTGGTAAAAGTCTACTTCTTCTAATGTAGTACTTCCTACTGTGTCCTCTCTGGGTCGAAGGGAGCCTCTACCTTTCTATAGTCTCTTTTTAAAGAACACTTTGTCCCCACATTTTCGATTCAGACCTTCTCATGCACAGACAACTAGATTTTAGATAAAGTTGAATTGTTGTCAACCTTATGAGGACTTAGCCTGGACCTTGTAGCCA
Source organism: Jaculus jaculus (assembly GCF_020740685.1). Lineage (NCBI taxonomy): Eukaryota > Metazoa > Chordata > Mammalia > Rodentia > Dipodidae > Jaculus > Jaculus jaculus. The sequence continues at coordinate 147,513,092 of NC_059103.1, forward strand.
GTATTTGTAAGTTGACAACAATAATTGCAAGTTATAGACAAGAAGAAAGTCAAAAGATCCTTAAAGTATTTTTTTTCTAGCAGTTTCATGAATCACTCACATAACTAATTGGTAGTAGAACTGAAACTGCTGATTTCCAACTCAGCATCATTTTTTATCATGTTGTGCTATTTACATTGCATAGGAGAATTTCAAAGATGATAATTGCCTGTGTTTTATCATTTGTATATAAAATATTTCTCCCACACAAAGTTGTAAATATCATTATAAAAATAAGTAAATATATATATTCTGATTTATATATCATATTATATGATATTTTATATATATATATATATATATATATATATATATATATATATATATATATATATGTGTGTGTGTGTGTGTGTGTGTGTGTGTATGATGGTTTGATTCAGGTGTTCCCCCATAAACTTAGGTGTTCTGAATTCCATGTCCACAGCTGATGGCAATTTGGGAATTAAACCCACCTGGAGGCAGTGCATTGTTTGGGGTAGACTTATGGGAGTTGTAGCCACCTTCTTCTTGCCAGTGTTTAACATAATCTCCTGTTACTGTTGTCCATCTGATGTTGGCCATGAGATTATATCTACCTTCTGCCCATGCTATTATTTTCCCCTGCCATTATGAAGCTTTCCCTCAAGTCTTTAAATCAAAATCAACCCTTTTCTCTTCATAAGCTGCTCTTAGTCAGGTGATTTCTGCCATCAATGTGCACCTTACTACCAAAGTAAACTTGGTCCTAAGAGTGGGGTCATTGTTGCTAGAAACTTAACTGTGTGGCTTTTGTCCTTTTAGAGCTTAGTTTTGAGAGAAATGTAGAAGGATTTGAAAGCTTGGCCTAAGAGATGACTTGCAGTGCTGTAAGTACATCTTGGTGGACTATTATGGTCAGAGTTGAATGACCTGAATGCAGTAAGACTCTGATATTTGGCTTGTGAGGGTGAGAAAGAGCTTTGCCTGGACTGGGCTAGAAGCAGTTTGTGTGAAAGGTTTGCTGTTATGCCCTTGTCCTGGGAATTTGTGAAGGGTTGCATTGTATAGAAATAGACTAGTATGAGCAGAAGGATATGGCACAGAAAAATTGAAATCTTTGGGCCAAAACTGCTGCCATTCAGCTGCAATTGTTTGAGAGATTACAACCAAGTCAGTACTGAGCCAGCTGACCTGCACTGGGAAACAGGAAGAATGCAGACTCTTTGGCAAGGGCCTTAATGCTGAAGGAGTGTCCTGTTCTTCAAAGTCTGTTTTATTCCCCCATGGATTAACAAATTGGCAGCAAATGCAGGAAAGAGAGAGGGTCCTTTAATTTGCAACAGAGATTTTGTGGTGGTGTGAAGCAAGCTTGTTGGACTACCTGCATGGAGACCTGATGGAACCACGAGGATAAACCATGGGTTGCAGTGGAAACCCAATGGAGATGGCAGGACTATGGAATGCCTGCCAAGAAGAGCTGCTGGTACCAGAAAAAGTTTTCCAAGACTGTGAGTAGCCTAGCTGGAGGGGAGAAATTGGAACTCCAGAGACTTGTTGCTTATCAGAATGATCAGATTTGGAGACTTGTCATTGACTAAATTTGTTGGACTTGGAGCTACAGAGTTTTATGTTTGCCCTGTTTAATTCTTGTGTTTGCTGAATATTTCTTTGCTATGCCCAATGCCATCTTTTGCAGTGTGAATGTTTATTCTGTGCTGTATTATTTTGTTTTGTGTTATTTTTGTGTTATTATTTTATAGCTCAGTTTGAACATCATTGGAACTAATAAAAAACTATGGGGTCTTTTAAAGTTGGACTGATTGCATTGTATTTCACATCATGTATAGTTATAAGTTTACGCAGGTCAGGAACAGAATGTGGTGGTTTGATTCAAGTTTCCCCCACAAGCTTGGGTTTTCTGATGACATGTCCCCAGCTGTTTGCAATTTGGTATTTAAATCCACCTAGAGGTAGCATATTGTTGGGGACAGTCTTATGGGTGCTGTTGTCAGCTTCCTCTTGCCAGTGTTTGGCACAATATCCTGTTGCTGTTTTCTATCCAATGTTGGCCAGGAGGTGATGTCCACCCTCTGCCCATGCTATCATTTTCCTCTGCTATCACAAATCCTTTTTTCCATAAGCTGTTGGTGGTGAGGCAATTTCTACCAGCAATGTGAGCCTGACTGCAAATATGTATACATACATACACACACACATATATATACATAATTTACCTCATTTTCTATAATAACTTCAGAGACTTGACAGTTTTGAGTTCCTACTATCAGTGCCTCTTCTCCCCCCCACAGTAGTGGTTATTTTTTTGTTTCTTTTGAATTCAAGCTCCTCAACGGTACAAGGTTATTTCACCTTAGTATATCTAAAGGGCCCTTCTCACCTTCAAGGTTATGAATAAAAGAGTGTTAATTTAAATGTCTTTTATGCTATGAATTTAAATTCTGCCTCTTTGAGACCTTTAAACATTTTAAGTCCTTTTTTTTTTCTTGTTTTTTTGAGGTAGGGTCTCACTCTAGCTTAGGCTGACCTGGAATCACTATATAGTATCAGAGTGGCCTCAAACTCATGGCAGTCTTCCTACCTCTGCCTCTCAAGTACTAGGATTAAAGATGTGTGCCACCACATCCAACCCTTTAAACATTGTTTTATTGTTGCATGTACACATTTCCAGGAAGATGTAAATAATTTCAGAAATGGCAAATAAGGGGTATAGGCAAATTATTGTGGGCTAGATAATAATAAGAAAAGTTCAGTTGAAGTTAAATCACATGTCAGGGGTTTAGATGATGATACACAGTAGAATGTTACAGATCACAAGAGTTTAATTGGTAACTTTTCATTTTATGTGTTATAAAATAATTTTTAACAACAGTTTCCATGTTTAAATAAAAGAAAGCTATATGAAAGAAAAGAGAGATATTGAGAAAGTACTGAGTTTTGCTTATGAATTGTTTTTCCCTGTGTCTATTTGAAAGCAGTCTTTTCACAGTTAGTCTTCTTCCTGTTTATAGAGATGATATTGATTCTTCAAAAATATTTGCTTGTCCAAACTCTCATAGTTCATAAAATTAAGAGACAGATTGATACTTTATTTCAGCACTCAGCCAGATCCTCCTTGACCTTGACTCTCAAGGGAAGTGTGGGAGGTGACTTTATTGCCATTTTGCAATAATTGTATACTTTTATTTCATCCTTCAGAGCTTTTGTTTCAAGCAAGAATATGCTTGGACTTCAAAGAACTAGATGCATACTACCGGTGCATCCACAGAGCAGTCACAAGCTAGAGAAGGGAAAGTGGTGCATCGTGATTCAATTCTACCATGTGTGATTGTATGGAACAGATGAAAGGAGGAATGACTGCTCTTAAAGCTGGCATGTAATTTTAAAGGATTGTAAATTTTCACAGCTTTGGAAAGAATATAAAGTAATCTCATCTGTAATAAATACTCAATTAATTAACTAGGTTCAGAATCAGAGTGATGTGAAAAAAGGCCCACTTTATTATATAGGAGAAACTCCTGGATAAAGACCAGCTCTGGCTGTGGCAAACAAACTGGGGCTTTGAGACACATTAAAATGGACCCTCTACACTCAAGGAAGCCTCCTAGAAAGCAGAAGCAATGTGCGTGCACACACACACACACACACACACACACACACACATACACACAACACCTGGTAAATAGCCACATTTTGAGTAACTTCAAGTTCAGAGTTGTTTGGAGGAGCATTAGAGATGTTTGTGGGGGCATGGTGGTCATGCTATCTTATAATCCTAGCACTTGAGAGGCAGAGGCAAAGGATCCTTAGGGCAAACTGGCTAGGTAGACTGGCCAAACTGGTGAGCTCTGGGTTCAAGTGAGAGTACTTGCCTCAATAAATAAAGTAGAAACTGAGCAAGGAAGACACCAGATGTCAACTTCTGGTCTCATACCAGAAGTTGTATGATCATGTGCATACAAGTGCACCCCTCACATTAAAAAAAATACATACACACATGCACAAAAGTTCAAACATTAAGAAAATCCTACATATCAGGGCTGGAGAGATGGCTTAGCGGTTAAGCACTTGCCTGTGAAGCCTAAGGACCCTGGTTCGAGGCTCGGTTCCCCAGGTCCCACGTTAGCCAGATGCACAAGGGGGCGCACGCGTCTGGAGTTCCTTTGCAGTGGCTGGAAGCTCTGGCGCGCCCATTCTCTCCCTCTCCCTCTATCTGTCTTTCTCTCTGTGTCTGTCGCTCTCAAATAGATTAAAAAAAATAAATAAAGAAAGAAAGAAAGAAAGAAAATCCTACAGATCAAATAATACCTTTGTATGAACAAAGGCTGTGTCAGGGATTCTACTGAAGTTTGAAAATTGTTGACTGACTGTAGGGAATGTCTCAAACTAGGTGGGCAGAGGAAAGAAGATCTGATAGTAAGGCAAGATTTTTCTCCCCTTAGAGTGTTTTAGGTAACTGTGAAGGGGAGGGGAGAGTGCCCAATGCCAGGTGTCATGCTCCATCATGTGTCTGCCTGCTCTTCTTTGAGCCATTCTCTTAATGGTTCCAGAGCCTCCCCCTAACATAATGACTTCTTATCCCCTCCTTTGTTTCTGTCCCTTGTTCACTCTGCATGCACACATGCACCTCACAATGTTGCCTGCTTGATTCATTTACTTGTCTATGAACAGAATGTGTCAAACCAAAGATATTCAGAATTAATGATTCTATGCCTTCTCATCCTTTCTAAGTTCTCTCACCTGCTTTTCACTACATGTTAATAAATAGAACCTCTGTTCTTTGTATTTCTTGGGGCAAAACTATTAGACTCATCTTCACTTCCTCTCATTCTGTTGCATTCCTTATAAACCCTACTACAATGTCCTATCTACTTTTCCTTTGAGCAATATTAGAGTTTCTTTACTGCCTCTATGGTCAAAACACAACCATTTCACATTATATAGCCAGTGACCATATTTCCATAGGTTTTGGGGTTTTTGTTGTTGTGCCTCAAACTTCTGGAAGAGTTTCTCTCTCTGGTCAGCATTATTCAGTGTCACTGATTAATTTCTGCTGTCTGCTCTCATGTTGCATTCTTATTTGTTCTACTTGAGTTTGTCATTCATTCACAGCCATTATGTAGTACTGCTTCCAAATATCTTAAACGTGGACTTCCAAGATTCAATTACATCAACTTAAATGTTATTAGACATCTTTATTTATACCCATGCTATAAAGTGGCCACATCATCCTCTCTTTCACTCCTACATTGAACTTTTTAAAATTTGTTATCTCTGTAGGGAATCAGCCATCTTCTTTATCTATCACTTCTTCTGGGAAATAATAGGTTGAAGTACAGTATATAATCTGTGTTTCTTTCTTTTTTTCCTTTCTTCCTCCCTTTCCTTGCTCTTTATTTCTTTTTTCTTCCTTCCAGAAGACCTCTGTTTCTGTAAAGCATCCCCAAAACAAAATCATGCTCTTGCTGATCTTACTGAAAACTCTCATCTTACGAACATCCAGTTATCCTTCATCAATACATGCATTCAGATAAAGAAAAGCAATGGATTCTTCTCAGAGACAATTTCCTTCTCTACTGGTAATACAGTCCAAAGAAATGAAATTCCAAACCTCATTAATTAATTTATTTTTAATTAATCAATTTTAATTAATGACTGATTGAGTGGCATATTAAATAAATATTTTATGAGTATGTATAAAGTCATAATATGTTCCAATAGCACATTTCTTGGAGCCAAGAGGCTCAAAGAGGTCTTTCTGAACTTCCTTTTCTGGAATCATGTGAACACTCACTTTCTATCACTGTAACTTTTATACATTGCCAAAGAAATGCCACTGATCAATCTTTACAACTGATGTAAGTGCCACATTTCTTACACTATGTAATATTAGCTAAAGGGTTCAAATTTTTTTTCAAACTATGTTGCTTAAGATATCAGTATGTAGTCTTTCTAACATTTTCTATATTAAAGTAGTCACCAAAGGGGCTGGAGAGATGGCTTACTGGTTGCAGCACTCGTCTGCAAAGCCAAAGGACCCATTTTCAATTCCCCAGGACCCATATAAACCAGATGCACAATGTGGTGCATGCATCTGGAGTTCGTTTGCAACAGCTGGAGGCTCTGGCATGCCCATTTTCTCCCTCTCTATCTGCCTATCTCTTCTCTCTCTCACAAATTAATAAATAAAAATTTAAAAAATAGCCAGTAAATAATAGTGATATTTTAGAGGCTTAAAACACTACCCTAAGTGGTGGAATTATAGTGCATTGCTTGGAGACATAATCCGAAATACTTAAGTACCTAATTACTATCCTTTTCTTTGACTGTCTTGCACTCATCAAGATTAGACATTATGCATGGCACAGTACCACTTCTTCACTACACTTAATACTTACTGACTATGCTTTTACTCTCAGCCTGACATTTTGGAATTTTATTTCCATTTTCACCTATGGTATCTTGAGTATCAGTTTTGTTCTCATTTGGTCAATGTGAGAGAGTCAGAAAATAGTGGGACTGATAGTTAAACTCAAGTTCATTCGAATCTTCAAAATTTACACTCAGCACACATATATCCCAAGAGCAGTCAATATTCTCTTGATGACATACTTGCTTGAGCAACACAGGCTTCTTGCTACAATAGAAGTAGGTCATTTTATGTCACCAAAGGCTTACCTTTTATTGTTGCTTTACTAAAAATTTTAAGCAAAAAGAACGAATTTGTGGTAGCTACAAATGATTATCACTTTGACACTGAGGTGAGTTTTTCTAGTTTCTCAAATCAAAAGCAAATGTTGGCTTCATGAATCGGGGTTCTGAAGAAGAGTGTCCAAATGCCTTAAGTATGGCTAAAATAACATTCTGGGAGTCCAGAAATTACAGAGTACAAAAAGCATATTTAAATACTAGTGAAAAGATTAAATTATACAGTTGTATTCAACTGTACAGGACAGGCATAGAATGAGGTGAATGTTATTGTAAAAATATTTCATATAAAAGTATAATAGTAGCTGTCAAAGCTTCCAAGAGCCAAATATCATGACTGATATAAAGAAATACTATTTTCTTGTAGATGAATACCACTTTTTAAAATAGTATTCTCCTTAAAGGAATTAAAAGAAATAATTATTTTTCTTGTAATTGGGCAAAGAAGCATGAATGGATGACCACTTGTTTTTTTCTTCTATTAAACATAATTTTGGAAGGTTTTTGACCTAGTATGTGATGACTGAGAGAAGAAAACTTTATACCTGTTCAGAAGGTAGAGGGTTTCTAGGGTAAAATCTAGCTTTGAAGCAATGTGAAGGAACTTTGAGGATATTGTGTTAAATGCAATAAGACAGTCACAAAAGAAACATTATTGCCTAATTTACTTCTGTGTGGCATTAACATAGTTAAATTTGTAGGCATATAGAGTGGAATGTTGGTGGTCAAGGACTGGAGAGAAAGGAAACAGGGAGTCACTAATCAAAGGGCATAAAGTCTCAGCTATGCAGTTTGAGTTCTAGAGACCTCATGCACAACATTATGCCCAGTGTCTTCAACATTATATGATATATGTAAAAATTTAAGAAGATAGAGTGATGAATGTTTTCACAACGATAATAACATACTAGAAGCAAGTTATTAGATATGAGGAAAATAGTTGAACTAGCAAGCCAGTGCTCAGCATGAACCAATGCCTCAGTGAGACAGAGCAGCCATCAGTTTTGGATCTGAGTTGAATACTGGGTGGATGAGCAGCCACAAAGCCAGTACAAGAAGCTGTGGAGTGAAAATTATTCCAGGTAGTTCCAGAGAGCATAGAAACTGTGATAAATTTGATAAGGGCCTAAATCCAAGTTTCTGGACCACTACTTGAAAGATAGTAACAAAATATAACACTGAATTTATGATCATTGAAGTTTGACCTTTCAATTTCTAAGTAATCAGAAGTGAGACAATTTTATGTGGAGAAATGTATTAGGAATTAGTAAATTTAAGAAAAAATACTGTTTCAGTAAGAGCACTTTAAAATATAATACATTGACAAGATGTATGAGTAATTTTGTGAAACTAATTGATATCAGGAACTTATTAATTTCTTTGAGGCCCCATTACATTAAGGTCACAGATGACTCAAGAAGTAACAAGGAAAAAACGTGATTACACAGTCTTGGTTTCAGAAGCCTCATGAGATACTACTCCCTGACAATATTAAAAAAAAAAAAAAAAAAAAAAAAAAACTGGGTAAAACAAGACAGGGTAGGGCAAAGGAGCATTACTTTTCCCAAAAGTAAAAATTACAAAATCAGCCTCATTCAGGTAATTGAGCCAGCAACCCAATGCACTCCTCGGACTGCCCGGAAGAAATCTCTTAGGAGGAAGCATGGCAGATCCACAAAGATGATGTTGCTTGGTTACTCAAAACCATCTGGTCGCATGCTGAGTTGCTCAGCTTAGAGAGCAGCAGTTTTTGTGTATGCTCAGAGAAAGCGGGAAGAGACCACTGGAAACCATTTTTCATTGTAAACTTCCTTCCTCTGAAGACTGACTTCACTTTGGCATTGCCCAGGCAAGCTCAGCGGTCTGTTTCAAATGCAAACTACCATGATAGTAATAAATGTTGAATTTGATGCATTTTTCTAAATATTAATCTTGTTATGATGAATGTGCTTTAAAAGAGCTTCAGCTGTTTTTTAGAAGAAAAGAAAAAAATGCTCACTTCTTAAGCTTCTTGGCTCAGGACTCCTGGGGCCTGCCTGGAGGCACACTGTCCAGGGGAGGACAGAGCTTTGGAATCAGACAGGCTCTCCAAACCCTCCCTGTGTTTGCTCTATTCCTTTGGAAAAAATTACTTAAACTGTCTGAACTTTGATGTCTCATCTCTCCCATCAAAGCAGTGATGTTTCTGTTACCGATTACTATGAACATTGAGTAAGGCAATGCACGTTACATTCTTAGCACCTAAAAGGTTTCCAACAAACAGAAAATTAGTATTTGGGAATTAGAGGTCTGCAGATATCGTCTCTGGTATTCAGTCTTTGAAATATCTACATACAGTGACTCACACAGCTAGAAGTGGGAGATCATCCAAAATGAAGTGGAGGGAGGGGTGACCAGATGAGTTGTTGAGTGAACATTTGTTGCAACCTGTGGAATCTAAAATTTAGTTTTATTAAAACAAGTATAAGTACAAAAATTTAGAACTGTATTTATCTTACTGGATACAATAATATGGACTCCAATATATCACTGAGTACAGCAGAAAACATTTCTCTTCTAGAATCCTCACAAGTTATAGCCTTATGTGGTTCAGGATACAGGATGCAGATATTTGAATGAAAATATCTTTCTCAGGGGACTTTGCTATAATTTCCTCTAGCATTACTTGGCACTCTGTGAAGATTCTCAGGAGCAACTGTGTGTTTAGTATTTTCTCGGTTTTGTGACATATCTATATTATTTTAAGTGCTAAGCAGTTTGCTAAAAGTAATGTATAATGCATTAGTAAATTAATGAGATGAGATATGCAAGTTTTCTAGGCAAATAGAGAAGTTATCTGCAGTAATGCATTCAATAGACCTGCAGAATATGCCTGACTCTATGAATATTATGGAACTATATGTGTATTATGGAACTATATATATAATATATATACATATATGTGTATATATATACATTATTTTTATTATTTATTTTTTAAAATATTTGAATATATTTATTCATTTATTTGAGAGAGAGAATTTGTACACTACAGCCTTTTGCCACTGCAAATGAACTTCAGACTCATGTGCCACTTTATGCATTTGGCTTTATGTGGAGACTGGGGAATTGAATCCAGTCCAGCAGGTTATGGAAGCAAGTCATATAAATACTGACCCACTGCCCCAGGCCCTGTTTTTCTATACTTACATACTTGTGATAGAATTTAATTATAAATTAGACACAGTAAGAGATTAAAATGAATAATTTACTAAAGATTTAGCAAGCTCAGTATTTAATTTTTTCCATGCACTATTAAGAACTTCCACCTTTTTACTTAAATTAAGAAGAGGTTTGCCAGGCATGGTTGTGCACGTCTTTAATCCCAGACTTGGGAGGCAGAGGTAAGATGATCGCTATGAGTTCAAGGCCACCCTGACACTACATAGTGAGTTCCAGGTCAGCCTGAACTAGAGTGAGACCCTACCTCAAAAAGCCAAAAAAAAAGAAGAAGAAGAAGAAGAAGAGGTTTGAGGGCCGGAAAGATGGCTTAGCAGTTAAGGCTCTTGCCTGCAAAGCCTAAGGAGTCATGTTTGACTCTGCATGTCTCATGTAAGCCAGATATACAAAGTGATGCCAAGTGCACATGCGTGCAAGGGGGTGCATGTGTCTGGAGTTTGATTACAGTGGTTGAGGCCCTGGTGTGTCAATTCTCTCTCTCTCTCTCTTACTTTGTCACATAAAACAAAACAGGCCAGTCTGTTGGGCTTGCCTCAAAAACAAAAACGGCACCAACAAAAAAGAGCTTTGAAGTTTCTTTTTGTCATATACAAATTACAAACATTACTACTGTTCCTTTTAGGTCCATTACCAAGTAAAATAAGGGCTTCTTCAAACAAACACTGCACTCATCTGACAAACGATCTGATAACTGAGGAGGTTGTTGGGTGACCAATGTAGGGCAGCTCAAACAGCACTGACACCCTGGGCAGGAAGCTGACCAATGTCCTGGGAGGAATGGACAAATACAGCTCTGACTTCATCATGCTATTCAGAATGGCACCTTAGTGAAAACATGTATTATTTTTCTATTTTTGAATTTTCTATTCAAAATTTTCAGACCATAGTTGACTTTGGAATATAGAAACACATCATTGAATTATGTTGGACTTATTTAGCTTGAACATCTCCCTGTTACTACTATTGTATGTATGTGTGTGAGAGAGAGCACATGTGTGAATGTGTGTGCACACATATAGTTGCCAAAGGTACCATTGGTATTTTTCTTGATCAAATGTCACTTTATTTACTGAAGCAGCGTCTTTCACTTGAGCACCTAACCTGCTGTTTTGACAAGTCAAGCTAGCCATCTTGCCCAGGGTTTCCCTTATATCTTACTTCCCTGTCCTAGGATTATAGGCAGACTGCCACCACCGATGGCTTTCATATGGGTGCTGGGTTTCCAAACTCTGGATCCTCATGTTTGTACAGCAAGTGCTTTTCCTACTAAACCATATCCTTAATCCCTCTACCTATTACTTAAAAATTTCCTGTTGTTACAAACTTTTCTTGAATGCTTTCTAATTTGGCAGTTGTCTCAAGATTAGATGTGGACCAAAAACCTTAAATTTAGAATTCTCTGTGTGTGTGTGTGTGTGTGTGTGTATGTGTATACTGCTAAAGATATTAAATCCTAGAACATACTCTAATCATGACATTTGTCTTGATTACAGATTTTTTGATGCTATTCAATTAGCAGGTAACAAAAAGGCTTTACCACAACATGATGATTAAATACCTGAAAGTGATAAGTGTACTTCATAGATTAAGTACTACTCATTTAAGGGAAGTGGGAGGTAAAAAGGAGTATTGGGTTAGATAAGCATTTGGGTGGAGGTACAATGCAAAGCAAGAGAAAAGAATTTGTCAGGGCTTTCTTAGAAGCAAGCATGAGGTTTGTAGACTTAGCCCTTTGTGGTATGCTAAGGGAGTAGTTGATTAGGAGTAATCACACCAAATGAGAAAAGTGAACACTAAAATAGTTGTGGAATCAAAGGGAAAAGTACTTTGAGAATTTTAAAACCACAGTTTAGTATATCATCATAATTAAGAAAATTTTCCCTGAAATAAAAGTGTATGCCTTCATATGCTGGCTTCATTACTTGCAAGTGGTGTTAAAATGCAAACAGAAAGCATGAGTCAGTCCATGCACTAAGAAAATACTCTGTCAGTTTCTTCATGATGTTGACTTCTGTGATCAATGTCTGATTCCACATAATGCTGCCAGTTACTCCTAAAAAGTAGCATAATTTAGTACCATTTTCAAATATGTGAGCATTACAAAATTGACAGGGAAACTAAAAGAGCTGATCATGGGATAAACTTAGTCTATGGCATTATTTTTAAATAGAATTAAGCAATAAAGGTCAGCTGCTAAAGAACACAAATTAGTAATCTAGTTAAATCACCCACAAAGTGACAGTTCCAGTTAACAGCAGTCAGTTTTGTTATTATAGAACAATTATTAAAATGAAATATTGCAAGAGGTTATATATCATTATGAGGTTTTAAACATTTCATTTTACCCAGGCAGAAAAGTACAGATTAATCAGTTTGTTGATAAGTTAAAAGCTCCCTTATTAAAATATTTATATCACTTGTGTAAAAGGAGAGCAACATAGTTGAGACTCTGAAAGGAATTCTGGGGCACACTGAACTACATTTCTTTGTGAAATTAATTGTATAAGTGGCTCTCATTGGAGTTATCTCCAAGTGCCACAGGATTTAATATATGAGATTAAATAACTATTTCTAATTTTGATGTTTTGTACATTGCCTTGGATAACTATCACATAAATATATTTTTATATAGCACCAAACTATCATTTGTTAACATTTCATATTCAAGAAATATAAAACTTTAATTTAATTTGAAAAAAAACTAAAGAAATAATGAATATTGTTTTCTTTTTTGTAATTCCCTACTTGTTTTCTGGAGTTCAGTAAGCATAGGAAAGTCTTTATGGACTTCCAAATATTGTGATATTATAACTAGATACATGTAAAATTTCTCAGCTTTTAGACCAGTCAGACAAGGCTTTCATTATGGGTTTTATGAACTTCTAATTTCATCAACTGGGAAAGCTTACCAAACTCCTTAGGCTCCAGTAGCTTGATGTATATAGTCAGGATAAATAATTGCCTCACGATTTTATTGTAAGGATCACATGATCACGTTTATATAGATAGCTTACATAGCACTTGGCCAAGTTACACACAATTGTTGTTATTGTTTGACTTTTATTAATCTTTAAGGGTAGAAATCATTTGGAAAAATTCATTTTGGTTTCATGGATGTTTTGAACAATTCCATATGATGTAATGTAGTGTGTGTGTGTGTGTTTGTGTGGGTTCATGTGGGGTATAGACAAAAAGTCTTTGATTTATTACATATACCTTTTTCTAGAAAAAAAGCTAGTTTTATTTAGAGCTGTACACATTTCCTAGATTGAATACAATCAGCAGTATTACTTGGGCTTTGGGAAATGTTTGTAATTTCTCACATTCAGCCACATCTGGGTCAGAAGATAGGATTTAGATATATTGAATTAAAAAAAGCTCTCTTAGGTGACTTGGTTATATTTCATCTGCATTTACTTAAAAATCTATGAAGATTAAGGTTTGGTCTGGAGAAACTCACAATTTTTTGGGTAAACATACATGAAGTATATTCAAGGCTATAACAATGTATTATGAAAAGTGCTGAGATATGTGTAAGGTGGTTGTTTGAAGAGTGTCTGCTTTTGGTTTTGAGAGAAGAGGAAGGAGTAAAGAGAACAATATAGACATTTGCCTTCAAGGGGACTACACTGATCATAGACTAAGTCACTTCTGCCAACAGGAAGAAGGTAGGCTTCTTGAGGGACTTATTGGATGTTCATCAAAGCTGTGATCTACTTGGCAGTTGCTTCAGGATTTAGGAGCAAGGATTAAGGCTAAATTCTTCCTCTCAAAATTAATTTTAGGCATATTTATAAGAAAACTGCCTTCTGTATGTGTTTAGCATGAGCACCAAGAGCTTATTATAATTGTATTATTTTTTCTAAGAAATTATTGCCAGAGGCCAAAGGTTTTATAACAGAAGAAAAGAAACAATCAGTAAATGTAGTAGTAGTGCCGAGGTGTGCATTTTTCAAGGTTGATAATTTGTTTAAAGCTTTTAGAATCAACCAGAGATGCTATTAACCTAAAAGTAGTAGACAATCATTGTTCTCTTTGATGGTATGAAATATTTTGAACATTTTAATGATATCTGTCCTTCTATATCTATCAATGATTTTTCTCTTAGGATTATCAACTACTTACATAGACATAGCTTTGTTTTATAAGAAGTGAGAGTTGAGGCATATAGAGAGAATTAACTTTCTCAAGATTTCATACCCAGAAAGCAATGAAGCCATGATTTATATTCAAAAATATATATCATTAAAAAATACCTCTTGAGGTTGGGCGTGGTGGCGCATGCCTTTAATTCCAGCACTTGGGAGGCAGGGGTAGGAGGATTGCCATGACTTTGAGGCCACTCTGAAACTCCATAGTGAATTCCAGGTCAGCCTGGGATAGAATGATACCCTACCTCAAAAAACAAACAAACAAACAAAAAATACCCTCTTGAGATTTTAGTATCAGATGGAAAAGACCAGACTTTTGAATCAGGAAGTATCATTTTGAGGCAGTTGACATTGTCTGGAAAGGGAAGACACCTGCAGGAAAGGGAATGCATGGCAAGAAACACGTTTAGCAGTACATGATGATTCAGGGTAGAGAAGGAACAACGTGTTGGAGGAAGTTTCTGAATTCTAGCTCTTACAAAAACACAAATTTTCCCATAATAGGGTATAAAAGGAAGGATGCTGTTAGGTGTAAACAGTGATTTTTGTTTGGGTTGAAATTAGGAAACACTGAGATTAGCAGCACATGGTTGGTGTTTCTGCGGTGGAGTTCAAATCAAAGATCAGAATGAAGACGATGGTTTACTGATGACTTGGCGGTATTCTGACCCCTCTGCATACCTGGTGTTTGATTGGATCTCTACCATCCTCAGTCATTAGAATGTGTTTCACTTTTCTTTGAGGTGTTTTATCAGACAAAGGAAAGGATGATCATAATCTACGTAGTATACTATTACGTTAGATACATCGTTCTTTATTGTAGCTTCAGCCAAGCAGACAAAAAGGTAAAAATCTCAAAAGGTCTTTCCCCTTTTCATATTTTATGTGTGCTGCTATTCATGTGTCCTTCTGACCACTGGAGATTAAATGAAATTTACCCATCTCTGGTCTCATTGCCCCAGCCACTCTCACTAGTTAGTCAGGTGTGTGCATCTTCACCCAAGCTCCACCTGTTGCTTTTCTTCTCTAAGAGCCAATTTGAAGGCCCTGTGATAAACAGGATGTAGAGATGGCAAACTAACCTTTCACCCTTGTGTCCCCCACAGAAGCTGCCTCCTTAGGAACCAGGACCTGTGAGGATGAATTTACAGAACCACAGTTGAAAGCGACCTCAGGTAATTCTCTCTACCTCGCTCAAAGTCTGGCCTTCTAAATCAGCTGCATGTGCTACTCTCTTAATTTATGTGATGTGTTCCCTTGAACTGCTCTAATTAGATCTGATCAGAGCCCTTATGCAAATAAATGAAATGCAAAGTCAAATTTGTTCAGAACTTAGAAGCATGTGTAAAATGACTTTAATTTTTAGGGCAGTTTTAGGCTGTGAGCAGAATTTAAAACTGGAATGGGTTTTGTAAATACCTTCTACTACTAAACATATATACTATCATTATTACCATCTTGCATCCCTGTGGCATAAATTACATTCAATGAATCATGATTGTCATCCAAACACCATAGTTTACATTAGCAATCACTCTTAGTTTGTACATTTAATGGGGTTGGCCAAGGGTCTAATTATATGTATTAACAATTATAACATGATATAGAATAGTTCACTGCCTAGAAATTGTGTGTTCAATGTATTCATTATTTCATCTTTCACCCCAGTTCCTTCAGAGATATGTAAACCACTAACCCTTGATTGTCTGAATAATTTTGTCTCTCCTACAATGTCACAGATTTGGAATTAGATAGTACAAAAGAAGCTTTGTTCGAATTGGCTTGTTCCATTTAGTAATGTGTGTGCTTCATGCTTTTTCATAACTTAGAGCACCCTTTCTTCCTCCCTCCCTCCCTCCCTCCCTCCCTCCCTCCCTCCCTCCCTCCCTCCCTCCCTTCCCCGCCTGCCTGCCTCTTTTCTTTCTTCCTTCCTTTCTTTCATTTATGTTTTTCTTTGTGTACCCAATAATATTTGAGTTTCTGAAGTTAAGAGTTTATTTATAAGTTAAC
The DNA here is from genome assembly GCF_020740685.1 of Jaculus jaculus. Lineage (NCBI taxonomy): Eukaryota > Metazoa > Chordata > Mammalia > Rodentia > Dipodidae > Jaculus > Jaculus jaculus. The sequence goes on from NC_059103.1 coordinate 147,529,195, forward strand.
GCTCTTACAGACATCTTGGCAGTTTCCCTGTTTTGGTCATTGTAAGTAAAGCTTATATAATCATCTGAGTGTAGGTGTTTGTGTACATGTAAGTTATCAATTCCATTTAGGTTAATATCAAGGAACAAACGGGCTAATCAGATTGTAAGAGTGTGTTGGGTTTTATAAGTACATCAATGAGAATAAAAACTAGAAGTTATCAACCTGTGCCAAAGTGGTTGTGCCATTCTGCATACCTACCATCAGTAAACGCAAGTTCACGTCACTTCAAATCCTCTGCCAACACTTGAGAATGTCAGTGTGATGGTGCTTCCTACCACGTGTGTCATAGTATTTCATTATCCTTCTTTGTACTTCACCTATGACATGACATGGAATATCGTTTCCTATACTCATTATCCATCTATGTCTCTCTGGTGAGCTATCTCATGGTCCATTTTTAATAAGTTTGTGTATTTTCTTTCAATTGAGTTTTGACTGAAGATAGATAGATGATAGATAAACAGATAGAGATAGATAGATAAAATAGATGATAGATAGATAGATAGATAGATAAACAGATGATAAATAGATAGTCCCTTTTCATGCATGTATTTAACAAATATTTTCTTCCAGATATGGCTTTTTTGTCATTCTGTTGATAAGTGTCTTTCATTAAGAAAATAATAAAGGTGGGCTTATCAATTATTTTCCTTTCATGGACTGTCTATTTATTATTTATTGTTATTATTATTATTATTTTGGTTTTTCGAGGTAGGGTCTCACTGTAGCCCAGTCTGACCTGGAATTCACTATGGAGTCTCAGGGTGGCCTCAAACTCACAGGGATCCTTCTACCTCTGCCTCCGGAATGCTGGTATTAAAGGCGTGTGCCACCACGCCCAGCAAGGATTGTCTATTTATACTGCTGATGAAAAACTTATAATCAAACCAAAGGTCAGCAATTTCTTCTATGTTATAGTCTAAGAATATTAGAACTTGGATACTTTTTTTTTTTTTTTTTTGAGGTAGGCTCTAACTCTAGCCCAGCCTGATTTGGATTCACTGTGTATACTAGCCTTGAACTCACATTGAACCTCTTCCTTCTGTCTCCCAAGTGCTGGCATTAAAGGCATGTGCCACCATGCTTGGCCAACACTTGGGGTTTTAAATTCTGTTCTGTTATCTAGTTTGAGTTAACGCTCCTCAATTTTCTATTTGATAAATTCTCACATTTATATTTACACAATATGAACATTTTCCTAAATGAATAGGTTTATGTGAAATTTATTAACAAACCAGAGATTATTTTCAGTAATGAATAAATCCCTGAATTTTGTATAGTCATGTCAACAAATAACTGCTATCTCTATTTTTTATGTGTATGTGCATATATAAACATGGTGATTACACCTTTTTATTCATTTTTATTTATTTATATGAGAGTGACAGAGAGAGAAAGAGACAGGTAGAGAGAGATTGAGAATGGGAGCGCCAGGGCATCCAGCCACTGCAAATGAACTCCAGATGCGTGCGCCCCCTTGTGCATCTGGCTAACGTGGGTCCTGGGGAATCGAGCCTCGAACCGGGGTCCTTAGGCTTCACAGGCAAGTGCTTAACCACTAAGCCATTTCTCCAGCCCTGATTACACCTTTTTAAACATATTCTATTTTATTAGTTAATTAACTAATTAATTAATGAGAGAAAGAGAGAATGGGCACACCATGGCCTCTAGCCCCTGCAAATGAACTCAAACATGTGTGCCACCATCTGGCTTACATGGGTTCTGGGGAGTCAAACCTAGGTCCTTAGGTTTCACAGGCAAGTGTCTTAACCACCTCTCCATCCTGAGCATACCTTTTTACCCACATTAGAATTGGATATTTTTTTTGTGTAAACATAACCTTGAGTGCCACATTTATACACTTGGAACAAAAATTTGCTATGTAGGAGCTGGAGAGATGGCTTAACAGTTAAGGTGCTTGCCTGCAAAGCCTAAGGACCCAGGTTCAATTCCTCAGTGCCCATGCAAGCCATGTGGAGTTTGCAGTGGCTGGAAGCCCTGACACACCTATTCTCTCTCTCTCTCTCCCTCTTTCTCTCCCACTCCAATAAATAAAAAAAAAAATAAAAATTGCTGTGTAGGACTGGAGAGATACCTTAGTGGTTAAGCACTTGCCTGTGAAGTCTAAGGGCCCCAGTTAGAGACTCAATTCCCCAGGACCCACATTAGCCAGATGCACAGGGGGCACACACATCTGGAGTTCATTTGTAGTGGCTAGAAGCCCCAGAATGCCCATTCTCTCTCCCTCTCTCTCTCTCCCTCTCTCTCTCTCTCTCTCTCTCTCTCTCTCTCTCTCTCTCTTCCTCTTTCTCTCTCTCTGTCACTCTCAAATAAATAAATAAAAATGAACAAAAAAATTAAAATAAGAAAAATATTGCTGTGTACAACAAATGATTATAAAAGTCCTTTGCATTCATAATGTGTCAAAGAAGTACTTAAACATATTTTTCAAGTGCAAACATCTCTCCCATATACATGGTATGCTCTTTCAAAACTAATTTAAAGGTGATCTTTACTTTCTCTATGCATGTTTCAATTTTTTTGGTAAAATTTATATTTTATCTTTTCTTAGAAAGGTAGAAATTATATGTAAGATAAAGTAGAATTAATCCAATCTCTCCTCCCACCTCAAACTAGTCAGATATTTTCATTAATGTCCTGAATATTTTCATAGACATATTCTAAAAAGAAATCAGATATAATGAATTCCAAATCAAATTTTGTTTTTTCAAGACAATTTCTTTTCCTCCTTCTTCCATCTTATTGATATAAGTCCATAGGAATATTTACTTAAATTATAAAATTAGGAGTAATTAATTTCAATTAACATATTAGTGAATGCTTTCTATTTAGGAAGAACTGCTGGAATTCGGCACATTATAAATAAATGACTAAGATAGGGTCTTCTTATAAGAATATATTCCTGTACAAATGAGTGTTCAGAACTTTTTAGATTGCAATAACTATAATGAAGCATGTGTAAGAAGTGGTATGCTAGAACAGAAATTTTTAAATATTTACTTATTTATTTATTTATTTGAGATAGAGAAAAAATGAAGAGAGAGAGGGAGATGGAGATGCCAGGGCCTTGTGCCACTACAGACAAACTCCAGATGCATGCCGTACTTTATGCATCTGGCCTTATGAGGGTACCCAAGCAATCAGGCTTTGCAAGCAAGCACCTTTAACTGCTGAGCCATGTCTTCAGTCCTACGAGAGAAGTTCTTAATGAATATGTAAGCCCCTTGCAAATAGCATCAGCACAACCTAAGGAGTTATAAGAATGCAAGTTCTTGGGTTACACTCTAGACCTGCTGACTCAGAAGCACTGGATGTGGAAGCTAGCAAGTTCTAAAGTTAACAATGATACCTGGAAAAGTCTGAGGACCCACTCATATGTATATCAAATGAAATATTGCTTTAGAATCAGTGGTCAGAATTCTCTGAGGAGGTGACAGGTAAGGGGAGTCCTAAATAATGAGAAGGGACCAACTATGCAAAGAGTTTATGGAAATATATTCCCAAAGTATTGGAAAAAGTTGACTCCAATATAGGAAGAGAAGGGAAGGCTAATAAAGAAGAAGAATGGTAAGTAAGTGAGGAGTATAAGTATAAGGTGAAACCAAAAGTAGGCCTGGTCCTAACAACTTTAGTCAACTGAAGGATATGTTATCCTTAGTAAAATATTACATTATGGCAGAGTTCAAGCAGTAAAAGGGCTTGACTTTATTTACCTTTGTAGAATAAGTGATAAAAAGACCAGAGCTAATCTTAATTAGTCATGAGATCATATTAATAAGTGATAAGAAACTAAAGATAGTGGTAAGGAAAATGTAAAGAAGTGGATAGACTCACTGCATACTATATATTTGGAAAGTAGAAATCACAGGGCTTATTAATGGATAGGATGCATGGATGGAAGAAAGAACCAATGTGATGGTGTCACCATGAACCAAAATATTGAAGATGGGGAAAAAATGGGGTAAGGTCTGCTAAGGTGGGATGAAGAGTTCTGATCTAGGCATATTAAGTTTTATGTATCTTTTAGATATCAAAATGGAGAGATAAAGTCATAGATATTAAGGTATCATCTAAAGAGGTTATAAAATATAGATAGAGGATTAAGTGCCAATACTGTAGGTATTGTAATATTTAGATGTTATTTAATGGAGGAGGCCACAGCAAAGGGGAATGATGGAGAATTTCACAGTGGCACATCATAGCCCAAAACAGTGAAATATTTATTTAGCTACAATATTCAAGAAAAAGGGGCAATGACACCTTTTCAACAATGGAAGTAAGTTAGGTAGAGGTGAGCTGTAGGTTTTCAAAATGACATTGGTGATGTCAAGGACCCCAATTCTATTTTATTCTCCTTGTTTTCAAACATGCATAATGAATGTGAGTTAATAAAGATGAGAAAAAAAAAGAAAGGAAGGAAGGAAGATAGAAAAGAAGGCCAAAGAAACAAATTAAAACCATAGTACTAAGGCAAAATCCCATTTTAAAGGTACTAAACAATAAAAAAGTATGAAAGTCAGTCACTACTTTCAGAAAATCTAACTGTTAGAGAAACTATACAATACAGAAACAATTTCCATAAACATCATATTTGACATCTGTACACAAAACAAAATTTTCCAGAAACATTAGTCTTGGTTCAAAAGTTCAATAATAATACAACTATCATTTTTTGAGATCATGTATTTTATATCAGGCCCTGTGTTGACTGATTTTTGTACATAATCACTTAAGAAACCCCTGAGTAGGTATTAGCATTTAATTTTTCCAGATGTTGAATCTGGCATTTCCCAAGTGGGGAATGGAGGACAAAGATGGAGTTGCCCAGTGAAGCAAAGTTGTTCTAGATAAGATAAGGAAATGCAATTGTATGGATAGAATGGGAAGTACAAGTCATGTTTACAGGTTGTGGCCTGGACCATGAACATTGGCAGCAACTGGAAGTTGTTAGAGAAGGAAATTCTCAGACCTCACTTGAGTCTAGACCTGTGTGATGACTAGAGGCTTGTGAGGGTAGCAAAAAGAGTTGGAAGACTAGGTGCCAAGACAGTTAGACAGGAGTAATAAGTACTAATATTCTCTAGCATAGCAAGGTATTTTTACAGTAACTCATTATATATTTTTTAAATGACTAGGAAAAGAGAAGTTTCCCAAGATAAGGAAATTGTAAATACTTATGGAGATGGAAATTTTATGCTATAATCATAGTATGAATTGGTACTGGTTTTATGATCATGGTCATTGAAATGAAAACAATCTAAGCTAAGCACTCAAAAACTTTTGGATATAGTTGATGTGTGAGTGTCTAGTAACTCAAGATCACCATTTCAGGCATGTTAAAAATTTGCAGGAGTAGCAGAGAGATGTCTCAGAAGATAAGAATAGTTGCTGCACAGGCATGAGAATCTAAATTAGATCCTCACAACTCACATAACATCTAGGCAGGGCACACATATCTGTAACCTAGGCAATGAGTGATGCAGAGACAGAACGATCACTAGGGCTCCTGGGTAAGCTGATCTAATTGAAACACAGGGAGCTCCATGTTCAGTGAGAGACTGTCTCATGGAAATAAGGCAGAAGAGTGAGAGAGGAAAAAGCCTGACACCCTGCTCTTGCCTCTCTGCACATGCATGCACAGGTGTACACATGTACACACACATCATGTATACTATGCATACTATGCATGTACTATAAACCACATCTACATGCACATGTGCATACACCACACTTACATCTATACAACATATTTCTCTCTTACATACATACAGTCACACTGAGAAAATATGCTGAGTGGAGTTAATTGTACAATACTTCTATACTATAAGACTATCTTATTTTGATTTATTTCTATTGTTCAGAAATATTTAAAAAGGAAAATATTGCTTTTCTGAAAATTAGGAATATTAGGGATGATTTGGAACATAAATCACATTGTAAGTTAAGCATATGCATATCATGAAGTTTAACACATACAGCTTCACTGTATTTTCTTTTAAAAATGTATATTTCTGAGAGAAAGAGGAAAATAGATGAGAGAGAGTGAGCCTGCATGCATCAGAGCTTTCTGCCACTGCAAGCAAACTCCAGACACATGCTCCACATTGTGCATCTGACGTTATATGAATACCAGGGAATCAAACCCAGACCATGAGACTTTTCAAGAAAGTACCTTTAACTGCTTAGCCATCTCTCCAGCCCCACATACTCTATTTTCTATATTCTGTAAAGCTACATAATATTTAGGAATGTTAATGCTGTAAATGTACCAGTGTTATGAAGTGTTCCAATGTGTTCACTGCGATTACTTGTAATATGGTGAAAGTCAAAACTATGTTAGCCCCTTTATTGTGAAATTTGTGTCATAGTTTTATTCTCCTCAGTCCTAAGATTACCATACTACTTTGGATGTTACCTGTTGTTTTTCTTATAAAACTTTTTACACTTCGTAGCATTTTACAATTGAGAAAATTGGTGCTTGAAAATTAGAATGCAGCTGTGTCTTCCCCTCACCCCATATCCTAACCAACTGGTTTTCTTGAGAGTGGTTTATTCACATTACTACTCTTAACTCTCAAGTCCATTTATATAATGAATGTCAAATTTATTTATAAAACCTTCCTTGAGAATGAAAGTGACCTTTTAGTCTAATATGAAACTTTATAGTGTGTAGAAATTTCCTTGTGATTATATTTTTGCATGATTAAAAATTTGCAAAGTTCTTATTGCTCCAAAAAGCCTACCTGTAATAAACAGCTTTAGCCTTTTAAACCACAAAACCATTCTGAACTACTTAAGCATTAGAGCTAATTGCTTGCCTACTTCAAAGGAAGACCAAACAGAATGCTGGGCAAAAAAAAAAAAAAAAAAAAAAAAAAAAAAAAATCCTCACAGAAGCAGGAGCATGGCAAGCAAATTCACCACTATGGTTCTGAGTTGTGGCTTGGAGGAGCAGGGCAAAGTTATGGCCTCAGAACTGCTGTTTGCGATTAAGTTGATGGGGAGCGTCTACCCCACAATCTTTCCCTGCTGTGGACACAGAGTCTTTGTTCACATTCAGATTTTTCAAACTGTTGTCGGGGTCAAGCTGAGGTCAGACACCACAGTGATGTATAGAAGAACATGTCTGGGAATTCCTCTCACACTTGAAACACACACCAGAAAATGAAGAAGAGGACCTTGCAAAAATCTGTCTGATGAGACCCAGATTATAGTGTAGCTTTTCTTTTAATGCCTTCATCATTTTCTTTTTCTTCTCCTGACATGCAATGTTTTATTAATGTGAGTTGTGATAGCCCTTACAATTTTATGTCCCCTCAAGATAAGGACACTCAGTAGCACTCTGACACTTCATTTTCCAGCCCTGAGGGAAGGTCCAGTAAATCTACTCAAAGAAGTTTTGCATGCTTCCTCAGAAGGAGTGGAAAAGTAATTGCCATGTGCCCAAGACTAGATATCATGTCATATGTTTGTATGTACTTTGTGGGAACACAGCCCAAATCAGGGATGATCTCAGCCCTCCAGCTTCCTGCAGCCGTCTTGGCCACCATACTCACCAGCCTAGCTTACTTCTGAGAGGGCAGAGCCTTGTTATGTTTGATCAGTGGTTGTCATTGATAAGTGAAAGCAGGCAAGAGATACAAAAAACTCATTCCCCATCTTCATAAAGTAAAATTTCCACAGGCCATTGCCAAATAGGGGAGCTCTCTCAAACCCATAGGTGACTATCTTAACAAACATCTCCCCTCTGCCTATGTGCTAAGTGCAAACCTGAACTAAATGTGTTCATAGTTACATACCATGGAGGACTCTCAGTTGACCCCCATTCTTAGCTTGAATGTATGAAATGTTCTAGTTTACCGTTTGCAGGGTGGAATTTCTAATGGAGTCCAGAACTGTGCCCCTCTTGTGTTCACGCAATTGCTGCATGGTTGAAAAGTGAGACACTAGATTGTTTTTTTTTTTTTTTTTTTGGTGCTCAGCTGCTACATATGACAGTGGATATTTCATTCTGCTGTCAGAATGTTATTAATAAAACATGGGGTGTGGAGAGGGCCACGATTTCCCCTTTCAATCACTTTAGCATTTGCAATGAAAATTTTATTCAGTGTGTAATTTTCAGTTAATGCTTGACACTTAAAATGTCCGTAGAAGCATTTTGTATGGTTATTGAAGGGTTAATTGTATCATGTTCTCTGCATAAAAGCTCTGCTTATCAAAAGCAAATAGAAGAGTGTATGTAAATGTGTGTCAATGACCTTTTGCCTTCCCAGGGTTAATTTATATGGTCATTAAAGATTTTATGAAATTGAGCAGCCTGGTGCTTCAAATCCCATTTTACCTTCTTCTTCTAATTTATGTAATTCCTACCTAAACTAGGGAATATGATATTTATTTTTTGTGCTGCAATGAAAACAGCATGCCATGCTGTGGGGAGTTGTGAGCCTGGTTATCTGGCATTACTCAGATTGCTAAAAATTCATTAAAAAGTGACATCAGCACACTGAGAGACAAATGATTGCAGGATGAAAGAGAACAGTGGGCCTTTCACGGATTAGTGCTGCACAGGCCCAGCATAGAGGCTAACCGCGTAAACAGATTAATCCACCAGCAGCCACATAGCTGAGATTTACAGAATAATTAAGTAGGTTTGAGTTACTATAAGGATTTCCATGTAATCTAGCTGGTGTGAACCCGTGAATGAGGTGTGGGGTGATGCAGTTGTCATACAAGTATACCTTGTTATGTCCAAGGCCCTGTATAGCTTCCCTGTTTTGTTTTGTTTTTTTTTTAAACCCTCAATGTAAAGAAAGTTTTGAGATGTCTTTGTCTAACAAAATTTTAAGGAATTTCTCCAAGATTTGAGTTATGAAGGCAATAAGAGCACCTGTCTTCTACTTAACCCATTATTACCACATTCCTTTTTTGAAAAGTTCTTCTAAGCCCCTGACTTTCCTAACATCCATTCATGCCCATGGAGCAGAGCCCATGTTGACACAGGCTCTACCGTTGAAATTATAGTTGCTTTCCATCCATTTGTTGTTCCTGTTTTTCCTCTTCAATTGTAAAATTAAAAAAAAAGACTTCTTTTATTTTAATTTAGTATGTAGATACGTGCACTCAAAAACTTCAGATAAAGATTCCTTAAATTAACATTTGCATTATTATGGCCTTGGCATATTCTAATGTAGATGTCTGCCTATCTGTATGTTCTAAGTACACAGATGTGCAGACAGCTCACTAATAAAGCATCTGTGTGGCTACTTACATTATTTCTGTACATACATTGTGACCTTTTCCTTTCTAATTACTGAGCCTCTTTTTTTCACAGAAGAACAAAGTGAGGAGGCAGAAGGAGCTCTCAAGCCTACCCCAGTGGCAGAGGATGATGAGAAAGACACAATTGAGAAAGACAATAGTGAGGGCAAAAACTCCAGCAAAGATTCTGGTGAGATGACAGACTCTTTGGCCTTTCCTCTCCCTACTTATATCTATCCATTCCCTCCAACTAACCTCTCTTTGTCCCCCTCCCTGCACAGCAAAGCTAATTAAAAGCTTGCATTCATCTTAAACTGTCTGAACATTCCCAATACTATTCATTGCATGTGCATTTTGCATGTGATTTCTATCAGTAGCCTCCCATTGACCTATTTTTAATCATAACCATCTGACAGAATAGTTGTGGATAAGTTGAAGAATATTACAAAACGACCAGCAAGATTATTTTTTAATCAAATCAGTTTGTGTGCTTGTAATTTTTTAAGCGCTTTTCATTAATCTTAGCTATACTTGTGATTCCTCTGATGGTGTATTAATTTTTCATAAGCACAGGATTAGATATCACTTGAATTTTGTCATTCAATCATATGCATCCCCTCCCAAACCACATAACCCTAAAAATAAATGCTATTTTTTCCTGATTTTTTTTTCAACTTACACTCAGGAATTTGCCCTTTTTAAGGGCATCTATTTGAGGCATTTCAAGCAAAATCCAGTGAAAAAGTTTACAGATGATTCAGCCTAAGAAAGAGGAAATATCATTGAAAAGGGATTAGGTGCTGGGTAATTTTGATCTTCTAGAATAGATAAATCCCAGTAATGAAAGCTACTGTCTTTGAAAACAAACCTTCGTGTCATGACATTTACTTGTGCACAAACAAACCCTAGGCCAGCATCTGGTATGGATACCTACGGCTTTTTCTGTGTTTGATTTGGCAAATATATGGCTTCATCCATGCTTTGTATGTATGAGATGGAAATCTGTGGTCGCAATGAATATTACATTGGCCACTCTTGCTGCACGCTATACCTAGTTTTATTATGTTGGAGTCATTGAAGCAGAAGAAGTGCTGAAATGGGTTCAAGCCTATTAGTCTCAGGTAGTCATCTATCTAGTACTTGAATTCCAGTGACAGCTGCATATAAAGAACCTTGTATTCACTCTGAAGATCCTGGGTTGTACAAAAGTATCTTTTTTTTACATATAAGTTTATTTAATTCTAAATCCTCTCACATATATAATTTAGTCCTTGCATATCTAAGTTTTAAATTCCTATTGCAAGTCCCTCTGAGCCCTTCCCACACATTCAATGCTAAATTTCTTTCAGGAGCCTAGTGAGCAAAGAGCCATTGTTATTTGCTTCTAGGTTAAAGTGTCTACACATGATTCTAATTTGATTTAAGCAAAGAGGATCTAAGGTTGGTATTGAGCCTAAAGCTGGTTCTCTGAAAAGATTCCATGGCAGAATGTTAGTAGGTTTGCTCCTGAGGCGACAGACACAGAATTTGAAGCATCTAATGTCAAGGATAGCCCTATCAAAACCTCATTTGAAAATGATTACAAAGAGCAAAGTGGCCAGTTTACTCACTGTAAAATGGACTACATCCAGACTAGTACCTGACAGGGCTAGTGATGGGAGGGTTCTCTATTTCCGTGATGTCTTTCATGCACTAGTACCAAAACTCTTTGCAAATATTTCCTTCCTATTCTTCAGAGGGATGGAGAAAATACACAGATACCACATTAAGTTTCTTAGAGCATGCATGTCCTGATTAGATATAGGACATTGTGCTCAGTATTAATATTTAATACCTAGTACCTTGTAGTGGATGACTTCTGTGAATCCCTTGGAAATGGATCTCATCTTACTGTTGAGAAAAGAATATTACCTGGAACATACCACACATGCAGAGGTTTTGTCCACACTAGGACAGTTTACTGCTCTGCATTAGTTATGTGCTCAGTTACTCCCTGATGGCTTGATGAGTTATTGTCATTTCTTGGATTCCCAATTGTACCATACAGACAATGCGTGGGTATATGAGAAGACATACCATTGCATAAAGGTAGTTATTTAATATAAATCTTATCCCTGTAAAAATACCTCTTCAGGTACATGGCTAACAATGAGCACGAAGTAAGAGCCAAGGCAATGGAAATGCCAAGTTGCAAATATTTATCTTTGAAACCTCCAGCATTTAAGAGAGTTGAAAACGATCAAGAACTTTAAACAAAGTTTGCTGTTTCTAAATTGAATCTTGCAATCTTGAAAAATCATTTCATCACTTTCTTTCCTTGTCTGTTGAATGATTTGATAACCATTCATTTATATTCTTTTGTTCTTATACCAGTTCTAATGGTCAAAAGAATACTAGCAAACTTATAAAGTAATTGCTATGTTAATAGATTAGATGGGAAACCAGATTGACCCCACTTTAACCTGGAACTTTTCAGCCAGAAAGGAATTAGCACGTGTCAGAAGTACTGTTTGTGTGAGCTGTTGTGTGATGGCACTGACATTAATCTGAAAGACTAGAGCTTGCACAATGAGACTTGGCAATATGCAAGATATATTTGTTGAATATTCATTCATAATAGCAAAGCCTCTTAATGCCTCATTTATATTGTCATTTAAATCTAGTGCCACTTTGGATTAATTATAATCCAAATTATAGCTCTGTGCAGTACAAGAATTAATATAGAGTTTATCCAGATTAATACATTTGCATTGAAAATGTAATATGTCTCTGCTGTGGCTGAGGGAACCACTTTTTAATAAGGGAGTAAACATGAGGAAAGATGGAAATTAACCTTCATTATTGCAATTAAAATTATCCTTCCTTTCTGGTCTCATTAGAAAGAATATTGTATTGGTAATTATAATTTAGAATTATTTAGTGTTAAGTAACATCTGTTATGTCTAAGTTTCATAGTGTTCAAACTTTATCAACTATATTGATTCATAAATAATAACTCAGTATTTTTATTGTGTTTTCAAGATTTGCTTTAACATCTGTATTATTGGATTTTCCTCACTTATTATGAGTATAAACCATTTTACTGTCTTCTATATTTTAGGGATTGAGAATTATTAAGTAGGCAGCATCTGAATTGAAATGAATTATGCCATTTTTATATTACCAATCTCTTACAAGTTAAATCATACTATAACTGACACATAATCATTGGCTCATGGATTTGGCAGTGCTTACTTGTAATTAGACTTCATATTTTTAGATAAAATTTACTTAAATGGCATGGTTCTTTGCAAATGTTATAGTGTTCTTAACAATACAAAATAATTTATGATTCCAGTTTAAATTTGACTTTGTTCCAGAGTAAAAAACAGGGATTAGTTCAAATGAAGTTGGACATATATTAGTAATCACAAAATTTAATCAAGACCTCCCTAAAATTAACTGTCCCTTCTTTATTAGAAGTTCCCCCCACCCCAGGAAAACACAATTTAGATATGACACCAGAGTTTGTTTTCTATAATTTAGCAGGCATGCTTTGACTTTCAACTAGAGATGTCACCTCTCAGAATGTAAAAGCATGCATAAAATGTATCATCTTTCCAAATCCCTGATGACTTGCCTCATGTGGAGGAGCCTGCTTCTGTCATGTTAACACAGATCTGAATTATTTTTCTTTTCTTATTATTAATGCCATATGTTTCTAGGATAGCTGAAAGTCTAGACCTTATCTATGATCTCTTATTTTTATTTGGGAATTTTGATGAATATTGAGGAGCTTAAAATTAGAAACCATAAGGAGATCGTGAAGCCCCATCTTCCCCTGAGGTGCTATTGGCAGTTAATAGTTGCTGGAGTTGGGGAGACAGTCTCTTCAATGGTGTAACCATTGGTAAATTATCCATGGTCTGCTAAATAATCCTGCACTCATGCAAGCAACCCAAATCAAACTCAGGAGGTAACCAAAATAGATAAATAAATAAATGCATAAATACTATAACTAACACATGTGGAGTTAATTATAGCAACAAGTAAACAGGTTTAATAAAATGGTGTAACTATGCAGGTTATCTGCTCTTTTACAATATCAATACTAGAATGCAGTTCCCATCATATATATTTATGCACATAAGTTTAGAAAGGTATATTTAGTGGAAGGAGAACTTTCTGAAAGGTTTGTTCTACCTTCTGATACTCCAAAAGACATGTAAGCAACAAGTCATGGTATATGATAGTCTTTGATAGTGAAAGGAACTCAAATCAACTTACTATTTACTCTTCTCCAATTGTACCATATTCATAAAAGAACAGTATAATGCTAATTTCTTAAGGAAACATTGTGGCAATAGGAGCATTAAAAAAATGAGCTGGAGAAGACAATTGATAGACATTTGTTATTTTAAATGACAATCACTTGTGTAACTTGGTCTAACATGTTAAGTAATAAACTTTATTTGTAAATATTATGTTTTGGATTGTTTTCCCTAAACATCTTTGCACTTAAGAAAACAGTACAATGCACATGCCATATTTATTTTGATTCCAGAATTAATTGTGAAATAAATATCTTGGGTTTTGACATATTACTAGGTATTAAAAACAGGTATTTTTAAAATCAATATAAACAGTTTTAAGTCTGTTTTAAATTTGTTTATGCAAACCCAAATATAAGTCAGTATGCAAACACATAATACAAATATAAATTTTTCCAAGACATGTGAGTAAAGGAGTTATGAATATACAAATGTAAATAAAATTTAGTGTGCATAAGTCTAGAAATCAATATCAACATAATTTGTTAAAAATTTTGCATTAATTAATTTTACATCCAACAGAAGCACCAAGAGAATAAAAATGTTGTGTTGTTTGAATTATACTCTAATTTTTGGCCTCTTCAGAATTGCTCACTTTCTTTTCTGAATTCAAAATTTCTGAATTCATTTATATGGCATAAGACATTCATCTCTACTTAGAATAGAAATAAAATGGATTTCTCCACTTTAAAAAAAAATGACTTTGTTTCCATAACTTCCTTGACCTCATTTTTAAATTAAAACTGAGTTATTTTGCAATAAGGTGCAATTTGTTCATTTATATGAACCGTATGTGAATTGAAAAAAAAATCAAGATAAATCTTCATGCGCAGCATACAATCAGATTACCCTGAACTATGTATTTACGTGGAGTCTGATAGCAATCAATGGTTTAGCTTCACTGCATTTCAAGATGTATTTGCACCCAGTTGTCCAGTGATAGTGTCCTCACCCTGGAAATAATTTAGTTGCAAATTGACTGGAAGATGGTGAAAATTGAAAGTTAAAATTAGAAATACTCATAATAAATAGCAGAAAAAAGGTCAGATGATGCTGCGCTATGATGAGATTGGAATGGCTGGTAAATGAGGTTTTGTGTTTGTCGTGAGATGTATGTGACATGCCTACCCGATGTTGCTGTAATATCCAGTCTCACAGAGGAGATTACTGGGCAAATTGATGTGGGGAAGAATTTTTTGTTAGATTGGGAAATTAGAATCGTGCTCTTTTCTTTTATGTGCATGAGGCTCCTACACATTATGTTTTAAATCTAGGCAAAAATTTAAATCACCTTTAATGCCAAATATTAGGATTAACCACATAAAACAATTGCTTTGAGATTTATGCTAAAATGTTGTACATATACCCAACTGCTAAAACCTCCATGGCATATACTCATATCATTTACAGCAGCAGCAGAAATGTATTAAGTGGTTAATTTTTAAGTCCATTCATGAAAGAAACACATTATTATTTTATTTCTTGAATTACATATTATCAGCTTTTCTCAGAATTTTGACCCCAGGACTCAAGAATTTAGAAAAGGGAATAGTCATTGGTCATTATAGAAAGTAATGGTTGTCTTAGGTAGTATTTGTGAATGGGAGTAGATTTGCTTTCATGTGATAAGGCATTTCAAGACCCCAGAGAACACGTGTTATTGATGAAACTTTCAAGGCTGCAGAGGGTTATCTAAACACAGACAGGAGTACATTTTCAAATATATGTATGGAGTCCACTTAGTGGACACAGACGTGTTCTTCTTCTGTCTAGAGATTAGCATCACATGAAAGAGCTTGTCTACCTTTGTTTTGTTTTTGTTATTTTGATTCAGTCAATGTGGAATCACAATTGTTTGATTTTCTCTGATTGCACCATTGTAAGGGTTGATAAATTGAGCTGTTCTAATTTCTTTTGGGGGGAATCAGGAATAAACACTCCAGAGAAGGAGCCGAAAGTCAATGTGGCAGGGGGAACCCAGCCCCTCTTGCTGGCGAAAGAAGAAGATGTGGCAACAAAAAGGTCAAAACTTACAGAGGACAATAAATTTTGTCATGAGCAGGTAAATATATTGCTTTCCCTTTGATAGCTTCATCTTTTTGTTCTTGTTTATATATTCTTAATAGTTTTAGGATCCCAAGGATGCCATGTTGTTGAAACATATGTAAATATTACAGATAGCCATAGTATGAACTCTTGGCATCACAACTTCAACAGCCTGACATTATGAAAATACATCAATTAATGGCAGTGTTGTTGTTCAATCTTTTCCAGTTCTACCAGTGTCCTTATTGTAACTACAATAGTAGGGACCAAAGTCGGATCCAGATGCATGTCCTGTCACAACACTCTGTGCAGCCGGTCATCTGCTGTCCCCTTTGCCAGGACGTCCTCAGCAACAAAATGCACCTCCAGCTGCATCTGACTCATTTGCATAGTGTGTCCCCAGACTGTGTGGAGAAGCTGCTTATGACAGTAAGCCAAGGGTTGATGCATGGTTGGTAGGTCCTGGGCAGAGTTATCAATATATATCTGTAATTAAGGATTGATAGAAATTTATTTCTTCAGAGCTCTTAAATGTCTTTTATTGACTGTGTCACAGCAATCAAAGTTGAGACCCATTTGTGGTCTCTTTAGCTTGGATGAAAAAAACATGATACAAAGCTTAGCTTAATTAAGAGCAGATTTTGTGGTTCTTTTTATATTTATAACATGGCCAAAATGACTCTTGTGGCCACCTTTAGCTTTAAAGCTTCTTGGTTATCATCATAAAACAATAGACATACAGAAACCTTAAGACATATTTTCAAAAGGAGATTTTAATATTGCAGTGATAAATATATCAGTTTTGACGAGAAAAAACGTGAGTGGGATAGGTACTCTCCAGCACACATTTAACATGGTTGCTTTGCTCTTCAAAGGTTCCTGTCCCTGATGTGATGGTGCCAAACAGTGTGCTACTGCCAGCAGCTCCCTCTGAGAAACCAGAGCGGGACCCATCTGCAGTCATGCCAGCAGATGGGTCTGGGAAGTATTCTGGTAGGTGTGCCTGGGACCATACTCCATGGAGAGAGTTTGCCTTTGGGGTGGAATTCCTGATTATCACCAGTCAAGACTTTTATTAAAGTCACAAACAGAAAGACAGAAGACACACCCAAAGACCATATCTCCCAATGCATAATTGCCATCTGATTATCTTCACCTATCCTTAGGGAAACCAAGTGTCAGAGGGTCAAGGATACTGTAAGTGTTCTCATTCATGTAAGCTAATGCTATGGCCTTTGGGGAAGGTTCATAGAAACAACTGGCTATCTTTGTCTTATTTTCTTCTCCATCCTTAAGTCCCTTGAGGTCAGTGGGGAGGGGTGGATGGTATCTTGTTTGACATCCTTTCAGCAACTGGTTCAGTGCTTGCCACATAGTAGTCATTCAGTAAATATTTCTTCCAAGAATCAGTGAAGCAGACATCTTACTCAGTGCTTACTTCCAGTATTTATTGGCATCTATGCTGTAGATTTTCTTACCGTAAGAGCTGTGTGTGTGGTTTGTCCACGCAGGTGAAAGCCCAGTGGATGACAAAAGCATCGCAGGACTTGAAGATTCAAAGGCAAGTGTGGAAATAAAGAGCGAGGAGCACAAAGTCATAAAGGAACCCTTGGAGGGGTCAGAATGGAATAAAAACAACAGTAAAGATGTGAAAATCCCTGACACTCTGCAAGATCAGCTCAGCGAACAGCAGAAGAGGCAGCCACTCTCGGTTTCCGACCGCCATGTATATAAATACCGCTGCAACCACTGCAGCCTGGCCTTCAAGACTCTGCAGAAGCTTCACATACATTCCCAGTACCACGCGATCCGGGCCGCCACCATGTGTAACCTCTGCCAGCGTAGTTTCCGCACATTCCAGGCTTTAAAAAAACACTTGGAAGCAGGCCACCCTGAACTGAGCGAAGCTGAGCTTCAGCAGCTGTATGCCTCCCTGCCAGTGAATGGTGAGCTCTGGGCAGAGAGTGAGACACTGGCACAGGATGAACATGGCCTAGAGCAGGAAATGGACAGGGAGTATGAGGTGGACCATGAAGGGAAGGCCAGTCCTGTTGGAAGTGACAGTAGCTCTATTCCAGATGACTTGGGCTCTGAACCAAAGCGGACCTTACCTTTTAGAAAAGGGCCCAATTTTACAATGGAAAAATTCCTTGATCCATCTCGTCCTTATAAATGTACAGTGTGTAAAGAGTCGTTCACTCAAAAGAACATTCTCTTGGTCCATTATAATTCAGTGTCTCACCTGCATAAATTGAAAAAGGTTTTGCAAGAAGCCTCCAGTCCCGTCCCACAGGAAACCAACAGCAGCACAGATAACAAGCCCTACAAGTGCAGCATCTGCAATGTTGCATACAGCCAAAGTTCAACCTTGGAGATCCACATGAGGTCTGTCCTCCACCAGACAAAAGCCAGAGCTGCAAAGCTGGAGCCAAGTGGTCCTCTGAGCAGTGGGCACAGCATCTCAGCAAATGTCAATAGCCCTGGTCAGGGAATGTTAGATTCCATGAGCTTATCAGCAGTCAACAACAAAGATACCCACTTAGATGCCAAAGAATTAAACAAAAAGCAAACTCCTGAATTAATCTCTGCTCAGCCCGCCCATCACCCTACCCAGTCACCAGCACAAATCCAGATGCAACTGCAACATGAGCTGCAGCAGCAAGCTGCATTTTTTCAGCCTCAGTTTCTAAACCCAGCTTTTCTGCCTCACTTTCCAATGACACCCGAGGCACTGTTGCAATTTCAACAACCTCAATTTCTCTTCCCTTTCTACATACCTGGGGCTGAGTTTAGCTTGGGGCCAGATCTTGGCTTGCCAGGCTCTGCCACCTTTGGAATGCCAGGCATGACAGGAATGGCTGGTTCCTTGCTTGAAGATCTGAAACAGCAAATTCAAACTCAACATCATGTTGGCCAAACTCAGCTCCAAATTCTACAGCAACAAGCACAACAATACCAAGCCACACAGCCCCAGCTGCAGACTCAGAAGCAGCCACCACTACCACCGCAGCCACAGCAGCAGCAGCCACCGCAGCCACAACAGCAGGCCAGCAAATTATTGAAACAAGAGCAAGGAAGCCTTGTAAGCACAGACTGCCCAATCATGAAGGACTTGCCAACTTATAAGGAGGCAGAAGAGGTGTCTGAAAAGCAAGAAAAACCAAAGCAAGAGTTTATAAGTGAAGGGGAAGGGATTAAAGATGGAAAAGACACCAAGAAGCAGAAATCCTTGGAACCATGCATCCCTCCACCCCGAATAGCCTCTGGGGCCAGGGGCAATGCAGCCAAAGCTTTGCTGGAAAATTTTGGATTTGAACTGGTCATTCAGTACAATGAAAATAGGCAGAAGGCACAGAAGAAGGGCAAGAGTGGGGAAGGCGAAAACTCTGACAAGCTGGAGTGCAGCACATGTGGTAAATTGTTCTCCAATGTTCTTATTTTAAAGAGTCACCAAGAACATGTGCACGGGCATTTTTTTCCATATGGAGCACTAGAAAGGTTTGCTCGTCAGTACAGGGAGGCTTATGACAAGCTTTATCCGATCTCTCCTTCCTCCCCAGAAACTCCACCACCACCACCTCCGCCTCCTCCCCTGCCTCCAGCTCCCCAACAGCCTCCAAATATGGGACCTGTGAAAATCCAGAACACTGTCTCTACTCCTGTGCAAGCCCCACCACCCACTCCCCCACCGCCTCCACCGCCACCTCCTCCACCTCCACCTCCTCCACCGCCTCCCCCTTCTGCACCCCCTCAGGTCCAGCTGCCTGTTTCTCTTGATCTTCCCCTCTTTCCTTCCATCATGATGCAGCCTGTGCAGCACCCTGCCCTTCCCCCACAGCTCGCCCTGCAGCTGCCCCAGATGGACACTCTTTCTGCAGACCTCACCCAGCTGTGCCAACAGCAGCTGGGGCTAGACCCCAACTTCCTAAGGCACTCTCAGTTCAAACGGCCACGGACAAGAATTACAGATGACCAACTGAAAATCCTGAGGGCTTATTTTGACATCAATAATTCTCCAAGTGAAGAACAGATCCAAGAAATGGCAGAGAAATCTGGCCTCTCTCAAAAAGTTATCAAACACTGGTTTCGAAATACTCTTTTTAAGGAACGTCAGAGAAATAAGGATTCACCTTACAACTTCAGTAACCCTCCTATCACTGTTTTGGAGGATATCAGAATTGACCCACAGCCCACCTCTTTAGATCACTACAAATCGGATGCCTCATTCAGTAAAAGGTCTTCTAGAACAAGGTTTACTGACTATCAGTTGAGGGTTTTACAAGACTTTTTTGACACAAATGCTTACCCAAAAGATGATGAAATCGAACAACTTTCTACCGTTCTCAACTTGCCCACTCGGGTTATTGTAGTATGGTTCCAGAATGCTCGACAGAAAGCCCGAAAGAGCTATGAGAACCAAGCAGAAACTAAAGATAATGAGAAAAGAGAACTCACAAATGAACGGTATATTCGTACGAGCAACATGCAGTACCAGTGTAAGAAGTGCAATGTGGTTTTCCCCAGGATCTTTGATTTGATAACGCATCAGAAAAAGCAGTGTTACAAGGATGAAGATGACGAGGCCCAAGACGAAAGCCAGACGGAGGATTCCATGGATGCCACGGACCAAGTGGTGTATAAGCACTGCTCGTCATCTGGACCAGCCGACACCACAGCCAAACCCGGAGCTGCCCCTGTGGCAAGCTCAGGCTCTGGGACAAGCACGCCCCTCATTCCATCACCCAAACCAGAACCTGAGAAGACATCTCCAAAACCTGAGTATCCTGCAGAAAAGACCAAGCAGAGTGACCCTTCGCCCCCTTCTCAAGGCACCAAGCCAGCACCTCCTCCATTAGCATCCTCAGATCCACCACAGGCAACCCCAGCACAGCCTCAGCCCCAACCACCCAAACAACCCCAGCTCACTGCAAGACCCCCCTCGGCCTCTCAAACCCCGGTCCCTTCCAGCCCACTGCCGATTTCCATGACGTCTCTCCAGAACAGTCTACCTCCACAGCTACTCCAATACCAATGTGATCAGTGTACAATTGCCTTCCCAACCCTGGAACTTTGGCAGGAGCACCAGCACATGCACTTCCTCGCTGCTCAGAACCAATTCCTCCACTCTCCATTCTTGGAAAGGCCCATGGATATGCCCTATATGATATTTGACCCCAACAATCCACTAATGACCGGACAGCTGCTCGGGAGCTCTCTCACTCAAATGCCACCGCAAACCAGCTCCTCTCACACCACAGCCCCAGCCAATGCTGCTTCTCTGAAGAGGAAACTGGATGAGAAAGAAGATAATAATTGCAGTGAGAAGGAAGGAGGGAACAGTGGAGAGGACCAGCACCGTGATAAACGATTGAGAACCACCATCACCCCGGAGCAACTGGAAATACTCTATGAAAAATACCTGCTGGATTCCAATCCCACCAGGAAAATGCTAGATCACATCGCCCGCGAAGTGGGGCTGAAGAAAAGGGTGGTGCAGGTGTGGTTCCAGAACACTCGGGCACGGGAGAGGAAAGGGCAGTTCCGGGCAGTGGGTCCTGCCCAGTCCCACAAGCGTTGTCCCTTCTGCAGAGCTCTGTTCAAAGCGAAGTCGGCCTTGGAAAGCCACATCCGCTCTCGCCACTGGAACGAAGGCAAGCAGGCTGGGTACAGCTTGCCACCAAGCCCTTTAATAGCCACAGAGGATGGAGGAGAAAGCCCACAGAAATACATTTATTTTGATTACCCATCATTGCCCTTGACCAAAATCGATCTATCTAGTGAAAATGAATTGGCTTCCACGGTGTCCACACCTGTTAGTAAAACAGAACTGTCCCCAAAGAATCTTTTAAGCCCTTCTTCTTTTAAAGCTGAATGTCCAGAGGATGTAGAGAATCTAAATGCCCCTCCTGCTGAGGCTGGGTATGATCAAAACAAAACTGACTTTGATGAGACTTCTTCCATTAATACGGCCATCAGTGATGCCACCACGGGAGATGAAGGGACGGCAGAGATGGAGAGTAACACCGCAAGTTCTGGCGAGACAAAACAAGCACTGTCTCCTAAAGAGGCCAAAACCCTCGAAACAATCCCCAAACCAGCAACCACACCCACCACAGAGGTGTGTGATGACAAATTTCTCTTTTCTCTCACGAGCCCATCCATCCATTTTAATGACAAAGACGGTGACCATGACCAAAGTTTTTATATCACGGATGACCCTGATGACAACGCTGACCGCAGCGAAACATCCAGCATAGCCGACCCCAGCTCACCAAACCCTTTTGGGTCTAGCAACCCTTTTAAATCCAAAAGTAACGACCGGCCAGGTCACAAGCGCTTCAGGACCCAGATGAGCAATCTTCAGCTCAAGGTCCTCAAGGCCTGCTTCAGTGACTACCGCACTCCCACCATGCAAGAGTGTGAGATGCTGGGCAATGAGATTGGTCTGCCCAAACGCGTGGTGCAGGTGTGGTTTCAAAATGCCAGGGCTAAAGAAAAGAAATTTAAGATCAACATAGGGAAGCCTTTCATGATCAATCAAAATGGAAATGATGGCACCAAACCAGAGTGTACCCTCTGTGGAGTGAAGTACTCCGCCCGCCTGTCCATCCGAGACCACATTTTCTCCAAACAGCACATTGCCAAAGTGAGGGAGACGGTAGGCAGTCAGCTTGACCGGGAGAAAGATTACTTAGCTCCAACCACCGTTCGCCAGCTCATGGCCCAGCAAGAACTTGACCGTATTAAGAAAGCTTCTGATGTGCTGGGGTTAGCAGTACAGCAGCCAGGCATGACTGACAGCTGCTCGCTCCACAGCCTCAGCGTGCCAGCAGCCTACCCAGGCCTTCCTGGCCTTCCTCCAGTCCTGCTCCCTGGAATGAATGGTCCATCCTCCTTGCCAGGATTTCCACAAAATTCAAACAGTAAGTTTCTTGAAGAAGAGTCTTTCTAGCCAATTAGATGGCGTTAGACAACCCATCACTTGAAACCAAGAAGGTTCATTGATATTTAATTTTAGTAATTAAAACAAAAAAAAATATTTGGAATGTATATGTTATTGGCTATAATACTATAACTAGATCATAGCCTTTACTCAAAAACATATTATTTTTATCACTCCTTGGTTACCTCTTAGAAATATTATTTTATATGCTAATTTCAAATAAGATTTCAACCCAAACTTGTAGCATAGTGATTGGTTTGTATATCAAGAGAAGGAGGGATAAAGAGCATAAAAGAACTTTCACTGGAGTGGCAATTGATGTTCTTTCCAAGGAACAGCATTTTTTTGTCCCTTTTGTTTTTTAGTTGTCCTTACTTCTCCCAGATTCAAACATTAAAGGTTTGTTGGTCATAGAAATTTCCTCTCATTGATCCTAGCAGGCAATAAAGCTTTTATGCAAATTTTAATGACTAAAAATGTGATTTCTGTGATCATTCATAATTTAGCATCTTTATGAACTTTTGATTTTTGTAGCAACCATTGATGGCTCTGATTCAATAAACTCACCACTTTAGAAATACATACCACTCCATGGTTTTCTCCTGCTCCACACAACTAAAGGTTAAATATAAGGCTTAACAAAACTTTATAACTACTTGTGGTAGTCCTATATACTGACTTCAACTCTGCAGTCAAGATAAATGCAACTTATGCAGCTTAGTTTTTGAATCCAATGTGTTAGGCAGTCACATAGCCAAACATGTAACACAACTTATAAAGCATTCAAAATACAAAAATATAGCTCACTTCACTTCTAATTTCAAGTGCTTGGTTTTTAAGTTTATTGATGATATTTTTCTTTCTAAAGGGAATTTCACACTCTAAAGGTATTTAAGTAGCATTGCTAATTACATATATCTGAAAAATTATCACAAATTGGATAATTCCATAAATTTCAAACTCTTGAATACCATCCTTGTATAAAATAAAAACTTTCATTTGTCCTTAGGACATCATCCCTCCCACAAACTAGCTCACAGGGCATAGAAATAATGACATTCAGTGGTCTCTACATCATTGCTACCACATCTAGCTCCCCATCTGAATGACTTACTGGCTTTAGGGAAAAGTAAAATGGAATATTACCAATGAACAATCTGCAATGTGCTTTCCTTTAGTTATCATAACCTCCTGTTCCTTCAAGGCATTTTGTGCTTAATTGTCTAGATAGTCTTAGGGCTTTAAATTTTGTAACCATAATGGTGTGTTTTAGTTATGAATTTTGATTAGAAAATATTTTTAAGAACAATGCAATGACAATATTGTTTTTGCATAAAGCATTAGTCTTGTTACTTTGAAGTCCCATTTTATATAGCACTGTGATTATTAATTGACATAAGTGTCATGTGGAAGAACTCTATGATCAGTTCTATAATATTCAAAAATGTAAAAGACTTAACTAATATGAACAAAAAAAGTAAAGTGCCAATAACTTTAAACTACAAGTCAGATTTGAGTAATATATGAGTGTATTGTCACCCTTGTAAGTGATGATTATAAGCATCTTATTTCTCTCCTCACTGGGTGAGAGGCCTTTTCTGGAGAGGAAAAAAAAAATTAAAGGTCTGGTTTTTTTTTTGTTTTTTTTTTTTTTTCAAAATAAACTTCTTGTTTCTTACTTTTATACTGGCACCCAGAAGGCCTGTCTGACACAGAAGAAGAGAGTAGAAGATGCTTATGAAATACTTAAACTAACTTTGTTCCACATACTATGCTATTCACCATAAATAAAATTACATCTTCCCCCATAGCCCTACTTATAACTATCAGGATCTCTGGAAAGATGTTCGAAGCAGGCCCTTCATGGCTAGGAATAGCATTAAACCCACTGGGTACCAAGGAACTCAGCACTTTATCTGTTGCTTTATTAAATCATGGATCAAAACCAACTGGGGAGTACTGTAAAGAGAAAAGCATCATGAATACTTACTACCTACTGGAGTTGGTGATTTCTCTTGAATTAGTCTTTTGTTTGTGAGGGATTTAAAACATCAGCACAGGGGAGTTATCAGCAGGGTTTCATCTAAGAGCCTGAGTTCCCACACTTCCAGTTCACATCTTTTGTAGGATAAATTATTTGTGGTAGGAAATACAGTGTATTTTAGCCATCTAGAATAATGTGGTAATTTTCCAACTGTACATCATCATTTTCCTATTGTATTTTTATGTGGAGAGATAGAATTCCTAGCTAGGTGATATCAAATAAAGAAAATTACTTTCTAAGTATAATTTATCCATATTATATATGCATGGTTTTATGTACTGTAAATTATAGGAGTCACTAACATGAGTGAGCATATGATATCTGTCTTTTCGGACTGACTCATTTTGCTTCATATTATGATTTCCAGTTGCGTCCCTTTTCCAGAAGATGACATAATTTCATGATGCTTGAATAAAACTCCATTATGTACATATAACACATTTTCTTTAACCATTCATCTTGTAAATTAAAGCTACATTGAGATTGCATCATATCATATCCCAATCAGAATAGCAATCATAAAGAAAACAAGTAAAAACACTGGAGAGAATGTGGAGAAAAGGGGACCCTTATTCTCTGGTAGTAAAAAATATTAATGAGTCCAGCCACCATGGATTTTCAGTATGAAAGATACTGGAAAAGAAAAAAACAGAACTACTCTATGTCTTAGCCATACCACTTTTAGACATGTACCCAAAAGAAATAGTAATTAAGCTACAGATTCAACCTAGGTGTCAGTCAATGAGTGGGCATGCCTCAATTTCTTATGAGATATTGGCTTATTTTATAGTTTGGTATCTACATGAGCATGTCTTAAAAATATGAAAAATTCATATTAGACTCATTTTAATAGCACTCACTTATGGAAAATTAAATTCACCTCATTCCTTTCAGATGGATTTCAAGCTTTATGAATTTGAGACATGTGGTAAAGGAATGAGTTTGTCAAAAGGTTATGGCCCAAATAAGATTAAATGCTATCTATATGTTCAGTTCAAACTCTAAATGCTTGGATTTAAACATTTATTGTATTTTACTCTTTTTCAGTAATGGAATTCCTAATGTACAAAATTTCCTTAGTTACCATCAAAGAAATGCTGAAATTACTTATTTATAGTCTTTCAGACTCAGTATGGCCTTATTAAGATAGTATATGTCATACATGCGTGCCTCACAAATGGTGGACCAGCCTTTTGTCAATATCAATATTATTGCTCATTTTTAATAAAGTAAATGATTTTCTCCTTTGAACATTTTTCTTTTATGATCATATGCAAAATACAAAAGTAGCAATAAAATTTTATACATTTATTTTTATTCTAAGAAATATTAGAGAACTTTAAATTTATATTTTATCCTTTGGGGAGTTGGCTTCCTTTGTTATTTTCCCCAAAATGATAGAAAAAGTAATTTTTTTATTTATAACTTTATCTTTTTAAGCAGTGTCTGATTTTAAATATTTCTGTGGTATTTGTTAATAAAGCCTAGAACATTTTCCTAATAAAACTTTATTTATTTAATTAATTATTTTTTAATAGGTAGGGATAGAACCCATAGTTTCATGAATGGTAAACAACCCTTCTACCACTGAACTACACCCTCAGTGCTGTGAATAGAAATTTAAGACATGCCTTTTATATTTATGTCAAAATTCATTCTACTTTACATTGCATTGGGTACATCTACATAAAAATATGTTCAGAAAAATTGTCACAAGTGTTCTTGGCCATATATATTTAATGATTATTTTAATTTTAGCTCAAAATTAAAATTTCTCTCTAGACAGGGATAATGAGTATAAGTGCATTCTTACTTATGCATGCTCTTCTGAAAGAATTCTTTTCAGAAATAAATAGGTATTTCAGGAAAACAAATTCAAACTGATGACAGCATAAAATTCAAAGGGTTTTTTTTTTTCCTCTCTCAAATGAAATTTCTAAGAACTAGGGAAGAAACAGGCAGTAATCCATTTTAGCATGAGAACTAGGAATAAGGCATGAAAATTTGATACCCAGTTAATTTTATTTTTGAATTACTTAAATTTATTGCGTGTCACAATTACCATTGAGATTTTTCTTTCTACTTCACCTTGTTTTTTGTCTACTAAATATTTTATTACAAACTTCTACAGATATATTATTTACTATCAAGCCCAGTGTGTATAATTTCCTATTATTTTTTAAGAAGTTAAAAATATATTTTTCTTTATTTGATTTGAGTGACAGAATGAATATAAGTGGTCATACCAGCTCCTTCCGCGGATGCTCTCCAGATGCATGCAATACTCAGATCTCTGGTTGTATGTGGGTACTAGGGAATCAACCCTAGGTGAACACACTTTGCAAAGCAAGCGTTTTTAACAGCTTAGCCACCTCCTTAGCAACTAATTTCCTACTCTTAGTGTGTATGTATTCCTAAGATTTTTACTTAAAAACTGACCAACTCAGCTTATTTCTCAAGGTGTTAAATTTCTAAAAGTTCTTCACAGTCTACAGAGTATTCCTTTTAGAATTCCTTTTGTAGATTTCAAAGAATTCCCATTACTTCATTTTAATTTCAAGAGGTACACATGGACCCCATATAATGGAAAATCTGGAGTTGCCAGCTATTATTCCACCTTACTGTGCTATTTTTTTACATCTCCTAAGCCCCTAAAATTCCTGTTTAATTCTCATGCAAGAGAGATAAGTAAAGCAGAAGTTAGTTGTAATTTCCTCAGATTTAGGAAGAGAAATGTGCTAGTGTTGCAGTCAGATTCGCACTGCTGGCAGAAATCACCCTACCAAGAGCAGCTTTTGAGGAAAAGGGTTTATTTTGGCTTACGGACTCAAGAGAAAGCTCCAAGATGTCAAGAGAAAACAATGGCATAAGCAAAGGGTGGACATCACCCCCTGGCCAACAAAAAGTGGTCAATAGCAACAGGAGAGTGTGCCAAACACTGCCAAGGAGTAACTGGCTATAATACCCATAAGCCCACCCCCAACAATACACTGCCTCCAGGAGGCATTAATTCCCCAATCCCCATCAGCTGGGAATCTAGAATTCAGAACACCTAAGTTTATAGGGGGCACTTGAATCAAACCATCACAGCTAGGTTGAAGGGGATACAGTTCTGAGTATAAAGATATACCCTTGTCCTAGACCCTGAGCTAGGCATGGTTTGTAAATAGGCAAAAGTAGGTGGCTACCAATGTACTACCATTCTCATTTCACCAAGAGAGTTTGGTCCTAAATTGTGTCTCCACTTGAAACTTTACAGTTATATGTTAATTGCTTTATTTACCATATTATCTTCTGTTAACTTGAATACAGCATATAAGATTGTGAAATCAGAACAATGTATCAGGAAGGAATCTGAAAATGGATCTAAGTATTGGGGACATAGCTCAGTGGTTGAGAACTTGCTTAATATGTGCACGACCCTGGATTTCATTCCCCAAACCATAAGGAAAAGATCTAATTTAGCATTTATTGATCCTTTTCAGTAACAATGCATTTATTTCTTTGGTTCTTTCTTTCAAATAAAATTTTATAGAGAAGCAAATGGGAGGAATGTAAAAATAGCAGACCCAGTGGAATGAAGGCAAAGAAGATGGAGGTGTTTGCCTCCAAAAGCAGCACCGTTGCTTCACATTCTTCCTTATGGGAATGTGAAGTACTGTGAGTCTGAAAGGGGTACCATAGTGAATTGGATTAATGGTCATGGAATGGGAAGTTTACTCATGCATTCTTATCATACCCCCGCAAACCTTCAGCCATTTTCATTTTAAATTTATTTTGAATGTATGAGCCAATCTTCCGTAGAATGTGGGCTTCTTTTTTATTTGTATTTTAAACATATGAATAGATTTGGTGTAATATAACCAGAATATGTGACAGCAATAAATTGCTTGTTTTGTCCCTTCTACCATTGAGTCATAGATTTTTCTATATCAAATAACTAGTATCTCTAGGACTCAATTATCTTTTCTATTATAATGGAATTTTTAGCATCTATTCTAATCACTGAGAATGTTGGGAAGCTATTTCCTAACATGATGGAACCTCCTTAAAGATGATCAGTATTACTGTAGAAACTGTTACAGAACAGATTAGAGAAAAGTTGGGCATGTGACAATAAAGATGCAGATCCCCCAGTAGAAAGTGAAACCCACTGAAAGAATGATTGTGATAAGGATCAAGTATAGAATACATGCA
The DNA here is from genome assembly GCF_020740685.1 of Jaculus jaculus. NCBI lineage: Eukaryota > Metazoa > Chordata > Mammalia > Rodentia > Dipodidae > Jaculus > Jaculus jaculus. The sequence goes on from NC_059103.1 coordinate 147,558,056, forward strand.
TCAAATAATAATGGGACACACCCAAATATAGACATTTGTAGCTGTAAAAACTCATGTGATATGCCATAGTATTTTCATGTATCCAATGCAAATCCTCTTATATTTGAAATAATTTCTATATTTCCTGTTGTCCAAAATACTATGTAAATCTTGTGTAAATAGTTATGATACTATATTGTTTGAGAATAATAAGACAAGTCTACATATGTTCAGAATAAGTGACATCAAAACATATTCAACCATACTTGGTTGAATTTGGAAGCTATGGAACCCATGCTCACAACAGTATGTTGAATGCTAAGCTACAGAATGGCTTAACTTGCACCCTTTAAAACATTCAGCTCAAGAAATCATAATAAAAGCATTATTTTATTTTATTTTTTGCTAAAGAAGAGAAATGTGCCGGGTGTGGTGGTGCACGCCTTTAATCCCAGCACTTGGGAGGCAGAGGTAGGAGGATCGCTGTGAGTTCGAGGCCACCCTGAGACTACATAGTGAATTCCAGGGCAGCCTGGGCTAGAGTGAGACCCTACCTCAAAAAATCAAAAAAAAAAAAAAAGAAGAGAAATGTGCATTTTATTGGGCACATTTATCTTGTTTTGTAACACCCACATGTTGCATTTGGCCCAGACATGAGACTATGCCCAGTAGTTAAAAGATGATCCTATTAAATCTTGTGACCATTCCCTTTACAACTATGCACTTTTAATTACATGTTACTCACTTTTCCCAGGCTAATTCTCCTGTCAGTCCACTGAGTCTTCAGCACAGTTCCTCTTATGCTCATTTGGTAGTTTGCTTCCCCTACTTTGAGAACAATCTGTCATCCATCTCCCATTAGGTTTATCTGTTCTTCCTCCAGTTGACTTTACTTGCCTTTAAAAGTATTTTCAAGAAAAGCACAGGCTTTTACAATTCCTTTCTACATCTTGGGCTTTCCTTCACTTTGCCAGGCCTATAAAAGTCTCTTTGTATTAGGTTGTTCCACTGAGCTCCTCAGGCCCAGCTAAGTTCATTTGCACCATCACCTCACCACACACACACACACACACACACACACACACACACACACACACAAACACACACAGCCTGTTGAGCGCTTACTCCTCCTCTCTCTAATGGGGTGATGAGTAGTCTTGCACACTGTAAGCAAAACCATAAAAATCAAGTGTTGAGGATGTTTGAGTATTAAAATATGTAATTCTCATCAAGGACTCCATTAGCTCAATTGTCAAGTTGGAAATGAATGGCTTAACTTGCACCCTTTAAAATGAAACCATGCCTCACCATGTTCCATGCTTGTCATGACTAGCTATGACTTCATAGCTAATGTTTTGGAGGGTCCTTTACGGTCATTTACTATTGCTACTTAGTTAGGTTATCATCTTCTTCAATCAATGTAAATGTATTTTTCTGCTGGAACCTCGACAGATGGATTTCATGTTATTTAGTAGCTAATTAGTTTTAGTGTACATGATAATTATCAGACTTCTCAAGTGAAGGACAGAGTGAGTGTCCCATCCCAGAGGTATAGTAAAAAATGGTTAAAAACGATTAACAGCAAAGCCATCTTGCAATGTGTCACCACTTATTGTTACCATGTCTTTTTGCTTACCCATCTTGCACAATGCGAGAGCTTTTAATTTGCTGAGTAAAATGTTGCTAACGTACAAAGTCCATCTTCTGTAGAATTATACTAGAAGTTAAAAGTAATGAAAGA
>NC_059103.1:148212275-148214775 GCF_020740685.1 Jaculus jaculus
CTCATATTTTGAATCCTGACTGCTCCCCAGAAGGTCCATGTATAGATAAATCTAGTTGCCCAGGGAGGACTAATAGATGGTAGAGTCTTGAATAGATATGCCTAGTGAGACAACTTAGGTCATTGAAGAAATGAATAACACCTGTGAATGAGAGTATGCGATCCTAGAACCCACCTCCTTCTTTCTCTGACTTTCAAACCATGGAGTAGATGCTTTCTACTGTATACTACCAACGTGATGTACCATTGTTATTGTTGTTATGATTGCCATTGCTAATCCTACTCCAATACAGTCGTTAGTTAAATATATTAGATATCTCAGGAGTGCATGACAGGGATTTGTTAGCTTTGTTTGAAGTTCATTACTTTCTTTTATCTTACTTAAACCATTTGTGGGGAATTGAGTTGTTTTTTTTTTTTCCTCATCCAGATTAGATAAGAGCAAAGGTAATATCCAAACACAATGACTATAATTAAATGAATTTGAGAATGGTAGGTTAATGAATATTTTCTCTATTGGCTTTTGAGACGGAGCCTCGCTCTTTAGCCTAGCATGGCCTGGAATTCACTTTGTAGCTCAGGCTAGCCTTGAAATCATGGCAGTCATTCTGTTTCAGCCTCCCAAGAGATGGGTTTACAGATAGGCTACCAACCTGGTTGCAACAGATTATTTATTTTGGATTTTTGAGGTAGGGTTTTACTATAGCCCAAAGATTGAGAGCAATGGTATGGGTTAGGTATGAGGTTTGGAGAGGGAATGAGAGTCAGAAGAGTTCCCCATCATACAGAGAAAAGGACAAGAACTCACCACAAGGGCCCAGAAGCCAACAATAGACAAGGTGGCCAGGGGCAAAGAGGCAAGTGTTCTCACACACCTGCAACAGACTCATTTGGTTATATGGGTCAAACATCCAGTTAGGAGGAGCTTCATCATCAGAATCAGGCATGGAGGGGAGACAATAACTGGTTAGTGGGCTCAAGAAGCTGACTCAGGAAGGGCCAGTCCACAAGTGTTCTCAGTTCAGGGACACTAGAAGAACAAATGGGAAGCTGCTGATAAGCAGTTGTCTTCTATAGCCATATTGGATGACACTGATGAAACACAGGCTCTAGTCTTGCTGGAGCAGGAAAGTTGGCATCTATGTTTCTGTCTCCAGTCCCTAGCTAACTACCTACCAGAAAAAAAGAAAAAAACAAGTCACCTCATACCTAACCCATACCATTGCTCTCAATCTTTGGGAGTCAAGGTGAATTATCATGCTGGCTCCTTTGGGTCCCCAGTTATCAGGTGGCCTATTGCCAGACAGTAAAGCCTCAACATGTGGCTCAGTTTCCACTACAAATCTCATCTCTTTCTATCAATCCCTGCGGGCGATGGGGGGGGGGCGGCTCCATTTCTTTGGAGAGATCTGAGTGCCCTTCAGCTATTAGAGTAAGAATAGGGAGAGTGGATGGAAAGATGGCTTAGCAGTTAAGGTGTTTGTCTGCAAAACCAAAGGACCCAGGTTCAATTTGCCAGAACCCACATAAGCCAGATGCACAAGGCGGCGAAGCAGGCATCTGGAGTTCTTTTGAATTGGCTAAATACCCTGGAATGCCCATTCTTTCTCTTTCTCTCTCCTCTCTCTTTCTCTCTCAAATAAGGTAATTAATTAATTAATTAATTATGAAAAAAGAATATAGGTTTCCTAGGTTTTCCTAGCATTGAAACCCTCATGGTAGGCCTATGCACATTTTATTTTTTCTCAAAAAATAAATTGGTCATATAGCTGCTGTCGTGTACCCGGTACTGCTTGAAATCTTGATCACAGAATTTTCTTTATGCAAAGGGCAGAAATTAATGCAGAGAGGAATAGCTGGCACAATTTCCAAAACTATGCAATTATTGAGTGTTCACATATAAACAGTACCTTTAAATCACCCTCTTTATAAGGCACAGGGTGGAGGAGCAGTGTCAGAGCAATAGGATAAGAAGTAGGGTTGCGGTAAGCTGTCTTCAGGATATGGCATAAATGATACACTGAGCATCTGACGATATCTGTGGTTTCCTGCACAATATTCTCAGCATTTCATCATGTTGGCAATGGGGTTCATGAGACCCACACCAGCTAGTAGAGTAGGCAGTGGCAGCTGATGATTGCTGTGGCAGGGGGGTCATATCCCTCATTTGTGTAACCACTGATAGATTGTCTATTCTTAGTATAGAGCTTAGCACCCATGTTCATGCAAGCAACCCTAATTTAATTCAGTAGGTCAAAAGTAAAAAGGAATGAAAAGCAAAAGTTACAAAAGATGAAAGTAGGATAGAGAACGAATGGGATGAAGAATGGTTTTCATGGAAATTGGAAGCTAATGAATGAAGGCAATTGAGGGGATAGGAACAAAATTGTATTGTAGCTGTGTGTGGTGGCACATGCCTTTAATTGCATCACTCGGGAGGCTGAGACAGGAGGATTGCAGTGAGTTCTAGGCCAGCCTAAAACTAATTCCAGATCAGCCTG